>NW_026516353.1:0-95245 GCF_025602895.1 Polychytrium aggregatum
TCGCACTTCTCCAGCTTGCAATACAGCTTTGCAGCTCGGAGCTTCGAGAGGACCTGCTTGACGTGCTCTACATGCTGCGACGGATCAGCACTGTAGATCAAGATATCGTCAAGATACGCAATTGCGAACTGGTCCAACTCGGTGCGCAGGACGTCGTTGATGAAGTGCTGGAACGTCGCTGGCGCGTTGGTGAGCCCAAAGGGCATCACCAAGTACTCGAAGTGCCCATATCGAGTACGGAAAGCTGTCTTCCACTCGTCCCGGAGCGGATGCGCAGCAATTGTAGGCTCCACGAGGTCCACTTAGTGAACACCTCGCGCCTCGAAGTCGGGTCCAGCAGCTCGCCGATCAGCGGTAAAGGGGTAACGGTTTCTTTACCGTGATACCGTTCAGTGCGCGGTAGTCAACGCAAAGACGAAGTGAGCCGTCCTTCTTCTTGACGAAGAGGATTGGTGAGCCTGCTGGGGACGACGAAGGACGAACGAATCCCTTGGCAAGATTCTCGTCGAGATAGTCACCAAGCGTGAAGTTCGGGCTCGGACAGTGAGTACAAGGCCCGAACTTTGGCGACTTTGCCCGCTCCAAGTCAATGGGGCAGTCATAAGGGCGATGCGGAGGCAAGATGTGATGATCATGCACGTTGGGAACACGTGTGGACTGCTGCGCGTGATGCACCGTGAGTCATGTTTGTTTGTCTTGGCGTGTATTCCCTGATTGGCTGGCGCCGATGACTCTTACTTCGCCTCCGACTGCGCTGTGCTTCGCCCCTCTCTAGCAGCTCCGCCTCCCTCGCACCCCCATCTCGTCCCTCGTTTGTCGCTCCACCCTCTCGCCCACTTTCGCCCTTCGGTTTCCCTCTTGGCTATAAAGCCCCTCCTTTCTTGCACCCATTTTGTATCTGCAGTTCGAACAACACTTGTTGTTATCTGATAAGTCGTAATATAGCTTATCGTTGTTCGCCAAGCACCTGGTCGTCCAGTGTCGTTGCTTGTCGTGGTCCTCACATATTGTTACGAACTATCCCTCTCTCTGTCTGACCACCTGCTTGGCTGAGGCTATCAGTTGCTGCCACTCATCCATTCTATTCTCTCGTATGTCTTCCCTGCCTCCTCGCTCCCCACTTTCAAAGCCCACATGGACCAACTCCAGCCCAAATCGTTGCCCTCCAGGAGGAACTGGTTCTCCTCCTGACCACACATTCTCTCCGCCGCCCCACAGCTCCCGCACATGCCGACCCCGGACAAGTTCGACGGCACCAGGTCAAAGTTCCGCCCCTTCGTCAACCAGTGCCGCCTGCTCATGATGCTCCAGGCATCCAGGTTCCCGTCCGAAGCAAGTCAAGGTGGGTTACGTCTTGAGTTTGCTCACTGGATCCGGCCCCTCCAGTGGGGCGACTCCCTTGATCGAGGATCGAACGAGTCAAATCCTGCACTCGTTCGACTCGTTTCATGGAACGCTTTCGCCAAGCGTTTGACGATCCCGACCGCACCCACACTCCGAGCTGCTCCTTTCCTCCATGGCACCAGGGCAACCGCTCGTGCATGGATTATGCCTCAGAGTTCCTCCGCGTTGCCGCCGACCTTCCCTGGAACGACGAAGCCAAGATCTCCGCCTCTCCGCCGTGGCCTGTCGAGGGAGATCAAGCAGCGCCTCTCCTTCATCGACCCTCTCCCTCTCCGCTTGGTCCCGTTCGTCGAGCGTTGCCTCAAGATCGATGCACGCATCATCGAGTCAACAACCGAGCTCCCGAAACACTGCCCTGTTTCCTTCGGCACCCCAGGCCTTCAACTCCCGCACCCCGTCCTTCCAGCCGCCCGCCCAGGAGCCTCCGGTTCTCTACTCCGAGCCGATGCAAGATCGACGCCGCCGTCGTCAGCCGCCTGACCCCCGAGGAGAAGAACCGCCGCTTCCAGGAGCGCTCTGCTTCCGCTGTGGCAAGCCCGGCCACGTCGCCAAGTCCTGCCCCCTCAAGTCCGGCTCCCGTGCTCCCGCCTCTGGTTCCCGCTTCCCCGGCTCCCGTCCTCAGGCTCCCGGCTCCCGTCCCCGTTCGAAGGTTGTCCGAACCATCGTCTACGATGATGGTGAGGAGGAACACTTCGAGTCGGGAAACGACCAGCCCAGATCTAAGTGGAGGCTTAGATCTGGAGCCGTCTCCCCTTCCTCCAGAAGCAAGCGTCGATGGTAAGGAGCATGAGGTAAGTGTCGAACGCATGGCTATGTGTGGAATGATCAATGTAGTCGGTGGTGGATCGCAACTCTGTCAAACCCGCCTCTTCTAAGGGCACATCTGGCTCCCAATGTCTTGACAGAGCTCCCGATCTCCACACCACCTGCGAACTTGGTCATCTCTCGAACCATGCTGCCGACACTGATCTCTGCTCCGAGCCTTCTTCGTGCGTCTCGTCGATTTCTTCGTCTTCTCCCGTTTTCTCCGCTTCTCTTGTTCTCCCTTCTGGTCGCTCCTCTCTTGCCAACTTCTCGGCGATTCTGGTGCCTCCGGCAACTTCATCGACGAGAGCTTTGTTGACCGCTTCTCGGTCCCCCTCGTTTCCAAATCCACTCCCCTCCCTGTCCAAGGTGTCGATGGCCAGCCACTTTCTTCCGGCACCCATCACTTTTGAGACGGAACCCCTCAAGATTGTTCTTGGGGACTACACTCAACACCTTTCCTTTGATGTCATTAAGTCTCCCCACCAACCTGTTATCCTTGGCTATCCCTGGCTGCAGTCCATCGAACCCAGGTTCCACTGGGCTCGTGGACTCCTTTGCCTTCCCCGTCCTGCAAACCACATCCTCAAGGTTGTGGATGCTCTTCCCTCCCTTCCGTTTCTTCCGTTTCTCCTTCTCCCCTTCCTCTTGTTGGCGACACACCCAATGTTTTCCCTCGTGCCTCTACCGACACCACTGTGGTGCTCGCTTCTTCGCCTCGCACCGTTTGTACTCGCGAAGATGATCAGAATAAAGTGATCGCTCAACGTTATTCTGATTGTGTTCCGAGTGAGGTGCCCTGTTCCTGTGCTGCTCGTCCTGGTCCCTCCGGTCTCGTCTCCGTCCGTCCTGGTCTCCCCGGTCCCGTTGCTCCCAGCCCCGCTCCTGTCCGTGTCCAAGCGATCAGGTACAAGTCGTTGGAGCAGTCCGTCCTCGACACACAGTCTAGCCCCGACCCCCTGACTGTGTTCCAAGTCCTCGTCCTTCCTGCCACCGATCCGGATTCCGACGCCCCTCTCGACGTCGATCCCCGAGGAGTACAAGTCGTTTGGCTCAGTCTTCTCGAAGCAGGAAGCCGATTCGTTGCCCCCGCACCGGACGTAACGATCTGCCCGATCGACCTGGAGCCCGGCAAGACCCCCAGTTCGGACCGCTCTACTCCCTGTCAGAGCCCGAACTCAAGGCCCTTCGTGAATACCTCGACGACAACCTCGTCAAAGGGTTCATCCGTCCTTCGTCCTCTCCCGCCGGTTCTCCGATCCTTTTCGTCAGAAGAAGGACGGCTCTCTGCGTCTCCTGCGTGACTATCGCGCATTGAACACGATCACGGTCAAGAATCGTTACCCCTTACCGTTTGATCAATGAGATGCTGGACCGAGTCCGGGACGCGAAGGTGTTCACGAAGCTGGACCTCCGCGGGGCCTACAACCTGCTGCGTATCCGCGCAGGCGACGAGTGGAAGACGGCCCCTTTCGCACTCGTTTACGGCCAGTTCGAGTACTTGGTGATGCCCTTTGGACTCACCAATGCTCCGGCCACCTTCCAGCACTTCATCAACGATGTCCTTCGTGATGAACTGGACAACTTTGCGATTGCCTACCTTGACGACATTTTGATTTACAGCGCTGACCCCACTCAGCATGCAAATCACGTCAAGCAGGTCCTGGCCAAGCTCCAGGCTGCAAAAGTTGTACTGCAAGCTGGAGAAGTGCGAGTTCTCCAAGGACAAGGTCTCATTCCTCGGCTACGTCATCTCGCCCAAGGGTATCGAGATGGAACGAGCAAAGCTCTCCGCCATTGTCGACTGGCCCGTCCCCCGCAATGTCTCCGACCTTCGCTCCTTCATTGGGTTCTCGAACTTTTACCGTCGCTTCATTGACGGATATGCCAAGATCGCCGGTCCGCTCACGCTCCTGTTCAAGAAGTCCCAGGTCTTCCGCTGGTCCCCCGACGCCCCCAAGGCTTTCCAGTCCCTCAAGGAAGCCTTCGTCTCCGAGCCCGTCCTTGCGCACCCCGACCCATCCAAGCCCTTTGTCGTGGAGTCTGATGCCTCAGACTTTGCGATCGGATGCGTCCTGTCCCAGCGCGGCTCCGATGGCCCCCTGCACCCGTGCTCCTTCCACTCCCGCACGCTCATGGATGCTGAACGCAACTACAGCATCTATGAGAAGGAGCTCTTGGCCATCAAGGAGGCTTTCGAGGTCTGGCGACACTACCTCGAAGGTGCCCAAACACCCAGTCCAAGTCCTTACCGACCACAAGAACTTGGAATACCTGGCGTCGGCCCCGCATCCTCAACCAGCGACACGCCCGGTGGTCGCAAGTTCCTGTCTCGGTTCGACCTCCGGATCCAGTACCTCCCCGGTCCAAAGAACGGCAAGGCCGACGCTCTCTCCCGCCGCCCGGACTACGTCCCTCCGTCCGCACCTGTGTCCAAGGAGCCTCCCCCGTTGCTGCCACCTTCGTCGTTCGCCTGTGCCGTCCGTCGCTCCTCGGATGCAAGTTCCACTCGCCCTGTGGACTTGCTCAAGCTCATTGCCGAGGAGCAACCCAAGGACCCGTCCCTGGACCAGCTCCGCAACGATCCCAAGTATGTCCTGAAGGATGGTCTCCTCACCTTCATGGACAAGATCGTTGTGCCCGAGTCGTGTCGAGTCCCCGTCCTCAAGTCATGCCACGATCCTGTCGCTGTTGGACATCCTGGCATTCGGCGGACTCGGGCACTGATCTCGAGGCAGTTCTGGGTGGCCCTCAATCCGCAAGGATGTCCAGGCTTATGTCTCGACGTGCGACACTGTGCACGCTCGAAAGTCCCTCGACATAAGCCGTTTGGATACTTGCAGCCCCTCCCGACGGCATCGCGACCCTGGTCTCTGGTGACGATGGACTTTATCACCGCCCTCCCCGAGTCCAACGGCAAGACTTGCATCTTTGTCGTCGTCGATAGCCTGACCAAGATGGCCCACTTCCTTCCCTGTCGGTCCCTCCCAAGTGCCGAGGAAACAGCGTCGCTGTTCCTCGACAACATCTTCCGTCTCCACGGTCTCCCGGACAACAATCGTCTCGGACCGAGGAAGCCAGTTCACCTCGCGGTTCTGGCAGGCCCTGTGCTCAGAACTCGGCATCAAGACCAGTCTGTCCACGGCGTTCCACCCCCAAACCGATGGACAGACTGAGCGGGTCAACCAAGTCATCAACCAGCATCTCCGCTGCTACACCTCGTACCAGCAGGATGACTGGGCGATGCTGCTCCCGCTCGCCGAGTTCTCATACAACAACCTCGAGCACACCTCGACCAAGGCCTCCCCGTTCCTGGCGACTTACGGCTTCAACCCTCGATTCGAGTCTCCGGTCCTTCCTTCCAGCCTCGATGTCCCCTCCGCGACCGACCGAGTCGAACACCTTCAGCACAACTTGGCGTTGCTGAAGGAGAACCTCGAGAAGGCCAAGGCGGACTACAAGCGCTTTGCGGATGCCCACAAGTCCGACGCTCCCAAGTTCGCTCCTGGCGATCAAGTCTGGGTCCTAACACGCAACATCAAGACCACCCGTCCAAGCAAAGAAGTTGGACTACCAGCGCATCGGACCCTACAAGATCGTCGAAGCCATCGGTTCCCTCGCCTTCCGCCTCGACCTTCCCAAGGATCTCAAGATCCATCCGGTGTTCCATGTCTCCCTCCTTGAGCCCCACAAGTCGAACACCCTCCCCGGCCGCATCCAAGACCCTCCTCCGCCAGTCCGCGTCGACGACCACTTGGAGTATGAAGTCCAGGAGATCCTCGACTCCAAGCTGGTCCGCGGTAAGTTGAGCTATTTCGTTGATTGGAAGGGCTACTCGACTGATCATCGCAGCTGGGAGCCCGCCAACTACGTTAACGCTCCCGACAAGATAGCCGACTTCCACCGCCGGTACCCCGACAAGCCTGGACTTATTGTTCGCAGGAGTGCCGTAGTTTGGGGAGGGGATGATGTGATGATCATGCACGTTGGGAACACGTGTGGACTGCTGCGCGTGATGCACCGTGAGTCATGTTTGTTTGTCTTGGCGTGTATTCCCTGGATTGGCTGGCGCCGATGACTCTTACTTCGCCTCCGACTGCGCTGTGCTTCGCCCCTCTCTCTAGCAGCTCCGCCTCCCTCGCACCCCCATCTCGTCCCTCGTTTGTCGCTCCACCCCCTCTCGCCCACTTTCGCCCTTCGGTTTCCCTCTTGGCTATAAAGCCCCTCCTTTCTTGCACCCATTTTGTATCTGCAGTTCGAACAACACTTGTTGTTATCTGATAAGTCGTAATATAGCTTATCGTTGTTCGCCAAGCACCTGGTCGTCCAGTGTCGTTGCTTGTCGTGGTCCTCACAAGGAGTCAGCTTCCTGTTTAGAGAAAACAGACAGGAAGTCCTTGTACTCCGCAGGCACTTCGACAGTCGCAGTGCTCGGCTCGTCAGTGGGCAGGACATGGACCTGAAAGATGGTCAGGGGTTGCGTTCCATGCCTGCATGCATCCAAAGACTCGCGCATCGAGCGGTAATCAATGCTGCAGACGCGGAGAGGAGCGTCCGAGCTGAGAGGAGGGGCGTGGACAAGGTCAGAATAATGTTCGACGGTTACTTTATTCTGAACAATGTCCGAAGAACAAACAACAGGAGGAGGTACATCAAGGAGGGAAAGAGAACTGACAACAGAAGAAGGGGTTTGGGAAGAGCGAAGGGGTTCGGGAGGAACAAGACAAGAAGGGGAAGACGAAGGTGGGAGCGTAGGAGAGGAGCTTAGATCAATCAAAGGAGTGGAATCATCAAGAAGGGGAGTGACATTGGAGGAAGTGGAGCAAGACGAAAGAGAAGTAGTGCATGGAGAGGGGTCGGAATCAACAGAAGGAGGGAGACAAAGAAGACCGCGAGACCAGACAATCTTGGGCTCGGCGGTGCGCAACCAAGGAAAGCCAAGGATAAGTGGTTGATGTGGAGACCTGATCACATCGAACCGAAGGCGTTGCGAGACGTCCCCGAGAATCACCTCGAGTGGAGCAGTCTCGCGGAGGATGGGGCCAGACGACAGCGGCTTACCATCCACGCCTTCCACTGCCAAGGGCGAAGCCTTGGAGCAGGTGGGGACAGAGTGTCGAGCAACAAAGTCCTCGTCGATAAAGTTGCCAGAGGCACCAGAATCGACAAGTCCTTCGCACGACAGAGAATCACCAGAAGGAAGACGAACAGCGACGGGAACAACCAACGAGCAACGACGAACAGACGAAACACAAGACTTTGGTTCGGTACCAGCTTCGGCACCAGGGTTGCGGCTAGCACAGACAGTTAACTTTGCCGAGGGTTGGCAGGACAGCTCAGGTATTTGCACCTGTGGATGAGGTGCAGTTCCCAGTGACACCAGAGGTGCCACGGGTACTATGCCAGAGCTGAGAGTGTCCGCCGGTCCAGAGGCAAGGCGAAGCTGTCCGCACATCACTGCTTCCCCAGTACTTACCAAAGGCACCTTACCAATGTCTTCACTTTCGGAAGGCGGTGGGCACGGCTCCGGTTCAAGGCCTTCACTTAGAACCGGGCCTGGTCGTTTCCCGAACTGAAGTCTTGCACTTCTCCATCTTCGTAAACGATGGTGCGGATGATCCTCGGGCCGGGAGGTCCAGGGGGCGGTCCGGTAGCTCTGGTAGATCCAAACTTGACGGGGCAGTTTCGTACCAAGTGGCCCTTCTTGCCACAGTACAGGCAGAGTCCAAAGCGGCGGCGGCGTTGTTTCTCCTCGGCGGTCAGGGGTCCAGAGACGGCAGAGTCCACTTGCATGGGCTCGGAAACAATGTAGGAGGGGTGCGGCGGAGCGAGGACGGGCGCGGGAGCGATGGCGGGAACGGCAGCGGAGGCGGAACCAAAGGCGAACTGGGAAGACCGGTAGCGGGCAGGCGTGCTTCGGCGCTCTTGACGGCGCTCGCGGATTCGTGCATCGAGCTCGTTACAAAGCTCGATGTACTCCTCCAGATCTCGTGGCAGAGGGCGAACTCGCGAAAGTTCGTCTCTGACATCATCCGACAAGCCAAGTCGGAAGAACGAGATCTTTGCACCGTCGTTCCAAGTCGTATCGGCGGCAATACGAAGGAACTCGGATGCATAGACTGCGCACGGGCGGTTGCCCTGAGACAGTGTGGTGATCACTGACTCGGCAGTCCTGGCCCGATCAGGGTCGTCAAACACTTTGGAAAAGCGTTCTAGGAAATCGCCAAAAGAGTTGAGTCGGGGATCACCCATCTCAAGCATCGGAGTCGCCCACTGGAGAGCCGGTCCAGTGAGCAGACTAATGACGAATCCGACCTTAATCGGGTCAGCAGGGAACCGGTGGGGCTGCATTCGTATATACAGTTTGCACTGATTTACGAATGCCCGGAACCCTTGCCGGTTACCGTCGTAACGGTCCGGCATCTGCACGCTGTACCCAGCGGCAGGAGCATCGCGAGCTGTCCGGAGCTCGGCGAGCTCGGCCTCCAAGGCACGGAGGCGGTCCACGAGGGCAGGATCCATGGCGGGACTGGGACTGGGACTGGGAAAAAAAAAAAAAGCGAGGAGGTTCAAGAACAGGAGAGCGAAGAGGGCTCAGACACAAGTGTGCTTGAGGTTCGGACAGGACTAGGAAAGGGGCGGGGCTAGGAGCGGAAGATACCAAGCAGGTGGTATCAGTAGAAGAGAGTTCGAACAAAGTGTAAGGAGTGAACAAGCGCAAGGACGAAGACCAAGTGCTTGGTATGAGCTTTATTAGCTTTTAGCCCCGAACACCAAAGAACAAGTTTTGTTCGAACTGGTGTTCAACATAGGCTCAGACATGCAGGGCTATTTATAGACCGGGAGAAGGTCGAGGGGCAAAAGTGGGCGAGAAGGGTGGAGCATCACAGAGAAGCGAGAAGGGGGTGCGAGAGTGGCTGGTGTGCAAGCGAGAGAGGCTTGGCACAGCCCGGGGACATGTGCCGAGCGGTGGGGGAGGCAGGAAACCAGTAGACGCGGGTGGCAACGGCGCGTGCTCATGCATGGGGGCAAACAAACACGTGGGGACTCATGATTGGTGCGGAGGGCGAGAGCATGCGGGACAATCTCATTGGTCCGTTGTGATGCTGGTCATCACACCTGAGCGGACTGCCCACGCCGCTCCGTGGCAGGGAGAAGATCCTCGAGGACACTGTCTCCCGCGCCGGTCTCCGCGTTGTGCCTCCAGCTGTGATCCCGACCCACACCCGGCAGCGGGGTCCCAGCTGGACAACGATCGACTACATCTTTGTGTCGCATCGCCAGGCCAACAACGACCCGCTGCTGCAGGTCGACACTGCCGGTGCCTTCCGTGGCCAGTCCGACCACTTCCCCATCTGGGCGACTCTGCGGGTACAGCCAAAGTACTACCCAAAGGTCGACCAATGGCAGTGGAAGATCGCCCAGCTCGAGGATCCCGCCGTCCGCGCCCAGTACCTCTTGGCGCTGCTGGACGAGCGCGAACGCGGTCTGCAGCGCATACAGGCTGCACTCCGGCCAATCTCAAGGGGATCGGTCATTCCGATCTCGGAGAGTGCGGCCCAGGACTGCATCGACCGCGCCTGGTCCATCATGATCGCCCTGATCACCACCGCTGCCGACTCCACCATCGGCAAGGCTTCCATCAAGACCGTCTGGAAGGACCCGGCCCTGATCCCCGAGATGCGGCAGCTTCGCGAGAGGCGCCGCGATCTCATCTACCAGCTCAAGTTGCCCGGGCTCTCCCTCCGCGTCGCCGAGGACAAGCGCGCCGAACTCCGCGCTGTCCGCAAACAAGAAAAGAACCTCATCGTCCAGTCCCGCCGAGCAGCCGAGACCCTGGCCATGAACAAGCTGCACTCACTCAACGCTTCCGAGGTCGCCAAGTCCCTGGCCGCCATGAAGAAGCGCAAGGAGCTCGACGACGCCTTCCACTTTGACAACTCGGACGAGGCCCTCGAGCGACTTGTGGTCCACTACGGCAAGGTCTCCTCGCACTCCCAGGACACCCCCGGTGCCGCCTTTGACCGGACCGTCGGCCCAAGACCCCTGGACACTGTTCCGCGCCTGCTCCCCGAGGATCGATCCATTCCCCGCTTGTCGTCGGACGAGGTGGCCGATGCCATCGTCAAGTCCCCCAAGCGCAAGTCCTCCGGCCCGGACAAGATCAAGGCCGAGATGCTGCACCCTGTCGCTCCCGTGGTCGCTCCCTGGCTCCGGGCCATCCTGCTGGCCGCCCTCAAGGCCTCCGTCGTCCCGACCGAGTGGAACACTGTCCTGATCCACCCGGTCTACAAGAACAAGGGTTCGATCCTCGATCCGGCCATGTACCGGCCCATCGGGTTGACCCAGGTCCTCCGCAAGATCGCCGAGCGAGTCCTGCTGCCGTTCCTCACCCGCGAGATCGGCATCATGGACATTGCCCAGGGAGGCTTCCGCCCGGACCGAGGCACCCTCGACCAGGTGTACTCGCTCGACGCTCTTGTCCGCATGAACAAGATCTGCGACGACGAGTACAGCCTGGTCTTCCTCGACATCAAGGCCGCCTACGACACTGTCTGGCGGGAGCGCCTCTGGGACAAGATCGCCGCCCGAGGTGCTGGTCCGGTCGCCGTCGGGGTCCTCAGGGCCATGTTCGACCGCACTCTTGTCCGCGTCGCCAGCAAGGGCCGCACGTCACAGCCTGTGTGGCTGCAGAAGGGTCTCATCCAAGGCTCGGTCCTGAGTCCCCTTCTGTTCAGTGCCCACATTGACGACCTGCCTGGACTGCTCCGAGCCGAGGACGGACTTGTGCTTGCCTCCAGTCGCCACCACCGTCTCCGGGTCAACTCGCTCTGGTTTGCCGACGATGGTGTCCTCATCTGTCCGGCTGGCCGCACCCAGGCCATGCTGGACATCTGTGAGCGTCACAGTGTCGACAATCGCTACCGCTTCTCGCCTCCCAAGTGCGAGGTGCTGTACTCGGCCTGCAACGTCGACCAGCTCCATCCCGCCAAGCTGTACGGCACCGAGCTGCCCAAGGTCCTCCAGTTCCGCTACCTCGGTGTCATGGTCGACATTGACGGATTCCGCCCGGACCTCCAGTTCGACAAGCTCCTCCGCAAGGTCCACATGGTCACCGACACCGTGGTTGGACTTGGCATCACCCTCGGCAAGGTCTCGGCCAAGACCATCACCCAGGTCTACAAGACCTTTGTGCGGCCGACCCTCGAATACGGGATGGCCATGGACATCCCGGACCCGGCTCTGCGCGACCGCCTCGACGACGCCCAGATGACGGCCCTCCGCACCATGTTCCGCGTCGGCCCCGGCACTCCCGTCGGTGCCATGCACCTCAACTGCGGCCTCCCCAAGATGTCCGTCCGTGTCAAGATGCTGGCCCTGCAGAACTGGGCCCGCTGGGACGACCAAGTCTCTGACGGCGACAAGATGCTGTCGATGATCCTGCGCAACAAGATCATTGCGCCCTACCACCCCGACCAGTTCCTCGGCCAAGGAGTCCGAGCCGATCCGCACTGGGCCATGGTGGTCCGCCGACAAGAGGCCGACCACTCCCTCACGGCCACGGAGATCTACCGAGGCAAGACCCGACACCAGCCGCCGCCGCCCGGACCGCCCCGACCCCAGCCCGTCCCGATCAAGACCCTCATCTTCGAGGACCACATGAAGAACGGCTTCGACCGCTCCAAGCAGCTCACCGCCGCCTGCACCCCGTCGACCAAGATGTCGGGACTCTGGGAGGCTCGCGGGTACCAAGGATCCATGGTCATGCTCATGTTCATGGTCCGATGGCGACTCGGTGCTCTCCCAGGCCACTTCAGGTTCGGATACCGCAAGTGCAAGAACCTGGCTCGACACGGATCCGGGATCGACTTGACCAGGACCCACGCACAGCAATGTGTGGATCCGCATCAAGTCCTGGTCCGCAAGGTCGCAGCCCTCAAGACGGCCCACCCGACTTGGGTGGAAAGTGGTATAGCCGGAGTGGGACCAGTGGACAAGCTGCTGGACCTGCTCTCTTTCGATCGCACTCCCCCTCGCACTCGCACCCCTCCCGCACTTGGATCGCTTGCTGCTCATGTACCCGCTCCCCGCACTGCCTTCCGAGCATTCGCACTTGGTGCACACCCAGTACCAGCACCCACTCCCACAACCAGTGTAGTCCCACCCTTGCAGTCTCTCCCTGCACCCTCATCACAGCGTAGTATAGTGCCAGCACTTGTCACTCCACCACCCCGACCTCCCGTCGATCCTGCTATTCCCTTGTGGGAACTGCTTGAAAATGTGTTCACCCGCTTGGTCTCAGACCTTGTGGGCAGCTGAGGCAGCACTAGGCTGCAACAGGAGTAAATAGGCTTGCCTGTGTACTCAACGTGCCGGGGTACCAACCTGTTGGACCTGATGGCTTGTCTTCTTAAATAAAGTTGACTATAGTAACAAAAAAAAAAAAACCTAACCTAACCTAACCTAACCTAACCCTGACACATCGAGTTCTCTGCTCCTGCCGCACCTATCCTGCTCCTGCTGCACCTGTCCTGCTCTTGCTGCACCTGTCCTGCTCTTGCTGCACCTGTCCTGCTCTTGCTGCACCTGTCCTGCTCCTGCTGCACCTGTATTGCTCTTGCTGCACCGTGTGGCCTGCACCACACTGCTTTCACCTCTGTGTTTGTTCCAGCTCTGCCCCTCCAGTTCCCCGCCCTCGCTCCCACACTCCCTGTCCCCTTCCCCACTGCTGAGCGATGTCCAAGGACAGACCCCAGCAGTCCCTTCTCCCGGCCTCGACCATCGCTGTCGGCAGCTTGATCTTCAAGCGCAAGGAGCGACCCGTGGCCACCCCTTCCTCCCCCGCCAAGCGTCGCCTGTCCTTGCCCGACGCAATGACCATGCTCCCCAGGCCGGAGCATGACGAGCGTCTCCCCGAGTCCGAGTTCCCGTCCGTGTCCGTGCCCGAGTCCAGGCTCCCGGCCCCGCCCGAGTTCAGGTTCCCGGCCGAACCCGACTTTTCGTTCCCGCCCTTGGACCGCGCTGCCGCCCGTGCCGCCGTCGACATTGATGAACTGGAGGACATCAATGTCGAAGAAGACCTCAGCCCGGACCAAGAGCCTGACGCTGAGCCCTCGTCCTCCTGTGCCGACCAAGACCACCCTGCCGAGTCCCTGGCTCCCGTGTCCTCCTCCGCCGCTCCCCACCAAGACCACTGTGCCATGGACATTGTTGTCCAGCCCAGTGCCGACGTCGTCTCGGTTCCTTGGCGCGACGAGTTCTGGCGCAAGTGGCACGCCTCGTCCGACGTCGATGATCAGAAGGCTGCAACCCAGATCATCGACGTCACCAAGATGAACAACCAGCTGTGGATGGCCGTGACCGCCAAGCTGCAGTGCACTGTCCTGTGCCGCAAGTGCAAGCTCGCCTCGGCCGATCCCTGGATCGTCGTCAAGCACGGCAAGGACGAGCTCCAGCTCAAGTGTCCCCAGGCCCTCGAGGACGGACCCTGCCCCGGCCAGATGTCGGCCTTCCAGTTCTGGGCCCACATGAGCCGCACCACCAAGGAGTCCCGCAAGCTGTTTGTGGATGCGTTCTCGGACAAGTTCAAGGAGAACTTCCACACCAAGTGCGGCCTCAAGACCATGGACAAGCAGCGCGCCGTCCCCCGTGGTGCCTCTGAAGGCGCCCCTCGAGCAGCCCCTGCTTCCACTGCTGACCCCGTCGATCCAGCTCGTCGAGCTGTTGATGCTGTTGGCACTGCGTCCCCTGTCCCCAAGGCCAGGCCCGTCCTTCCGCCCCGACCCGTCGTCAAGGCCAAGACCCCTCCTCCGTCCCAGGCTCCCGTCCCTGCGATGAAACCCGAGGAGGCCCTCGCTATCCTCAAGCGAGAGGCTGACCGGGTGCAGTCCATCCTGTTCGAGGCACTCGTGGCCGACAACATGGATGCTGCCACCAAGGCCATGGTCCAGAAGATCGCCAAGTCCAATGTGGCAATCAGCCGTGCCACGGAGCAGCTCCGCAAGTCTGTTGCCAACAAGACTGCCACCCCCAAGACCCAGTCCCCCGGTTCCAAGACCCAGTCCTCCGGCTCCCTCCCTGGCTCTGCCCCTGTTTCCGCCCCGTCTCCCTCGTACAAGGCCGCTCTCTTGAAGAACGTTCGGGAGGCCGAGAGCCGTGTCGGCCGCATGTCCGAGGCCAGCCAGCTCGACGAATGGAAGAGGATGCTGACCACCGGCCGAATGCCAGGCTCCTCCAAGCCGATCCAGCCCAACCAGCACCGCCAGCCAGTCCTTGTCCCCGGGACGGTCGCCAACTCTGAGCTCCGGAACGACAAGTTCAGGGAGGCCGTCACCAACATGGACTGGCTGTACGTCGAGGGCATCCGCTGTGGCGACCTCGGCAGTGTCCGCCGCAACCTCAAGCGATGCGGCATCGACACCAGGGAGTTGGCCGAGATCAACTTCCCTGAGGCCACGGTCATGGAGGTCCTTGTCCGCGACAAATCCAACAAGGCCGACCTTGGTGCCCGTCTGGAGTCGCTGTCGTCCACACATGGCAGGGTCAGGGTCGTACCGGCCTACGACGTCATCCATGGTCTCAAGCACCATGGACTGGCCCTGTCCCGATCCGATGCCATCAAGAACTTTATGGCAAAGTCCCTCCGCCAGGCAGCCAAGGCCAAGACCGCCCCTGTCCGCCGCTGCATCCAGATGCGCATCCCCGAGGAGTACCGCGACGAGTACGACTCGCTCCTCAAGAAGGCCCTATCCGGCAAGGAGGTCAAGCGGGCGGACATCACCGCCGTCCCCAAGGTCCCTGGTTCTGCCGCTGCCGCTGCCTCGTCGTCTGCCTCTGCCGCTGCCGCTACCGCTGCCCCTGCCGTTGTCGTTGCTGTCGCTGCTGCTGCTGCCCCCGCCGCTGGTGCCTCGTCAAAGCCCAGCAAGCCTCACCCCGCCTACAGAGTCCCGCTGTCCGTCATGGACACTGACTCTGAAGGAGAGGGCCCCCGGGCCAGCAGCAGCGCTGCACGACTCCAATGAATCCACACCCCTCGCAGGGAGGCGGCAGGGCCCAGACATCCCTGACCGTCGCTTCCTTCAATGTCTGTGGCATCAACGTCAACGACGTTGAACTCAAGAACCTCATCGACACCAACGACATCGACTTTGTCGGTGTCCAAGAAACCCTCGCCGACCTCGAACCCCGCAGCCCTCTCTGTGGCTATGCCGTCAAGGTCCCTGGTCCCCGTTGCCGCGCCGGTAGAGGCATCGCCATCCTCTACAACCCGGCCAGGATCGACCCGCACGACTTCACCAACATTGAAGTCAGCGACAAGGGCGACGCCATGTGGGTGACATACAAACACGTCATCCACATCGGCAACTTCTACCTGTCCCCGAGCCTCAAGCTGGACGACTACCGCGAGGCCCTCCAGTCGATCCACACCAAGGCCGCCCTCCCCGACGCCCAGGTCATTGTGGTGGGTGACTTCAATGCCCACCTCAGTGCCCTGAGCGGACTGCCCACGCCGCTCCGTGGCAGGGAGAAGATCCTCGAGGACACTGTCTCCCGCGCCGGTCTCCGCGTTGTGCCTCCAGCTGTGATCCCGACCCACACCCGGCAGCGGGGTCCCAGCTGGACAACGATCGACTACATCTTTGTGTCGCATCGCCAGGCCAACAACGACCCGCTGCTGCAGGTCGACACTGCCGGTGCCTTCCGTGGCCAGTCCGACCACTTCCCCATCTGGGCGACTCTGCGGGTACAGCCAAAGTACTACCCAAAGGTCGACCAATGGCAGTGGAAGATCGCCCAGCTCGAGGATCCTGCCGTCCGCGCCCAGTACCTCTTGGCGCTGCTGGACGAGCGCGAACGCGGTCTGCAGCGCATCCAGGCTGCACTCCGGCCAATCTCAAGGGGATCGGTCATTCCGATCTCGGAGAGTGCGGCCCAGGACTGCATCGACCGCGCCTGGTCCATCATGATCGCCCTGATCACCACCGCTGCCGACTCCACCATCGGCAAGGCTTCCATCAAGACCGTCTGGAAGGACCCGGCCCTGATCCCCGAGATGCGGCAGCTTCGCGAGAGGCGCCGCGATCTCATCTACCAGCTCAAGTTGCCCGGGCTCTCCCTCCGCGTCGCCGAGGACAAGCGCGCCGAACTCCGCGCTGTCCGCAAACAAGAAAAGAACCTCATCGTCCAGTCCCGCCGAGCAGCCGAGACCCTGGCCATGAACAAGCTGCACTCCCTCAACGCTTCCGAGGTCGCCAAGTCCCTGGCCGCCATGAAGAAGCGCAAGGAGCTCGACGACGCCTTCCACTTTGACAACTCGGACGAGGCCCTCGAGCGACTTGTGGTCCACTACGGCAAGGTCTCCTCGCACTCCCAGGACACCCCCGGTGCCGCCTTTGACCGGACCGTCGGCCCAAGACCCCTGGACACTGTTCCGCGCCTGCTCCCCGAGGACCGCTCCATTCCCCGATTGTCGTCGGACGAGGTGGCCGATGCCATCGTCAAGTCCCCCAAGCGCAAGTCTTCCGGCCCGGACAAGATCAAGGCCGAGATGCTGCACCCTGTCGCTCCCGTGGTCGCTCCCTGGCTCCGGGCCATCCTGCTGGCCGCCCTCAAGGCCTCCGTCGTCCCGACCGAGTGGAACACTGTCCTGATCCACCCGGTCTACAAGAACAAGGGTTCGATCCTCGATCCGGCCATGTACCGGCCCATCGGGTTGACCCAGGTCCTCCGCAAGATCGCCGAGCGAGTCCTGCTGCCGTTCCTCACCCGCGAGATCGGCATCATGGACATTGCCCAGGGAGGCTTCCGCCCGGACCGAGGCACCCTCGACCAGGTGTACTCGCTCGACGCTCTTGTCCGCATGAACAAGTTGTTAGAGTCCGAAGGGGACTCAACGGCAAAAGAAGAAGTGAGCTCGAAGTGAGCTCAGGGAAGGCAAGGGTAAAGTCCGAAGTGGACTCGGAGAGGGAGCGAGGGAAGCAAAGATCCGTTCAAGATAAGACTAGTCTCGAAATGAGACGTGAGGAACACTCAGAGAATAAAGTAGAAGGCACTTTATTTAGTCCTATTTTGAACGCTGAGGTTCGACTACACATCGCGGGGGTCAGGCTATTTATAGACAAGTCCGGACTTGGCAGCGAAGGGCGGCCAAGGGAGGGAAAAGTGGGCGATCGAGCAGGGCGAAGGGGGCGATGCACGAACGAGGGCCGAGAAGGACCACCGAGACAGGCAGAGAACCAAAGCGAGGGAGGCGCAAGCAAAAGCGAAGCACCTGGCAGGAGAAACGTGCAAAGGCGAAGCAATGTGACTCAACGTCCAAGAAGCGGATTGGTCAAGTATAAGGTTGGGGCAAATGCATGCGAGATGAACAAGAGATCGGGGCGGTCAGGCAGGTCATGAGTCACCGGTGGTGGGACACATGACCGGCAGCCGAATTGCAACCAATCGCAGCAAGGCGCGTGCACAAACAAACCGGCGCGTGCGAAGAAGACAAAGGAAGCGGAGCAGCGCGGGGAAACGGAAGTGCGGAAGGAGCGGAAATGGCAGGCAAAAGGCGGAAAATTGGAGGGGAACTGCAAAGCTACACACAAACAAACAGAAAGGCAAAAGAACAGCCAAGTGTGCAGTCAAAGTGGAGAACAAGCAGAAGCTATCCCTAACACTTTGCCCCCGCGCCTTTCCGACATCCCGATCCTGCTTCCCGAGGCCATTCCTCCTTTGCTCCTCGTCCGTCCCCAACTCCCGGCCACGACCCCATGCAGGTGGACTCTGCCCTTATGGGTCCCCTGACTCCGGACGAAAAGCAACGCCGCCGCCGCCTCGGACTGTGCCTCTACTGTGGCAACAAGGGCCACATGGCACGCAACTGTCCTGCCAAGACCGCCGCTCCGTCCCGGACCATCAGGGCCGTCATCTATGATGACGGCGAGGTAAGACAGGTGGAATCGGGAAACGACTTGGCCCGATTCTGAATGGAGACTCAGAATCGGTGCCCCAAACCATGTCTCCCGAGTCGTTGTGCACTGGTGCAGGGTTGTCGGGTGGTGTTTCGGACTTGTCGACGGATGCATCGACTGTCGTAGCTGGGGGGTTGTCAGCAGACGTGAGCTCGACGTTAGTAATTGATGGCTTTGCCATTGGTGAATCCGTGTCTCACCCACAGGCGATGGGCGCCAGGCCGTCTTGCTGGTTCCCCTCAGTGAAAGCAGACGTGTTTTCGGAGCAGTCTGGTGATCCGCTTGGTGACCCTGTGTCGGTGTGCGCTGCCTCGTCTTCCGGATTATGTTCACTTGTCGTTCCCGCTTCGCTTGTCTTGCCCGTTGGCTCCGTGGTTCCGTGCAAGGCTCTTGTCGACTCTGGTGCCGCCGGCAACTTTGTCGACCAGGACTTTGTTTTCCGTTTCTCCGTTCCGACTGTCGCCAAGTCCACTCCCTTGGCTGTCGAGGCCGTTGATGGCCGGCCCTTGTCCTCTGGCCCCATCACACACGAGACTGTCTCCCTCCAGCTCCTCCTTGGGGACAGCTCTCAGCGACTCAAGTTCGACGTCATCAAGTCGCCGCACCAGCCCGTCATCCTCGGCTATCCCTGGCTCCGGGATACCGAGCCCAAGATCATTTGGTCTCGCGGGATTCTTCATCTCTCTTGTTCTCCCGCTCCCGTTGACCCCGCACCTTCTTCGCAGTCTTCTTCGTCGTTGCCCTCGGTGCCCCTTGCTCCTTCCTCGCCTCCTGCGAGTGTCCCCTCTGTTGTACCTCCTTCTTCTCTTCCTTCTTCTTTGGATGTACACCCCGGCAGTATTCAGAATAAAGTAACCGTTCCACTTTATTCTGATGCTGTTCCCACTCCTGCACCGACCCCAGCTGCGGCTATCCGGATCCAGAGCATCACGGCCCGCTCGATCCAAAAGTCTTTGGCCCAGCCGGACTTGGAACCCACCCTTTTGTTCCAAGTCCATGCCTTGATCGCCGACGACCCTTCTTCTGCGTCAGTCGAGTTGCCCGCCGCCTATGCGGACTTCCTCCCTGTCTTCTCCAAGCAGGAGGCCGATGCACTTCCTCCGCACCGGCCTTACGACTGCCCTATCGACTTGGAGCCCGGGAAGTCTCCAAAGTTCGGTCCGCTCTACTCCCTCTCAGAGCCCGAACTCAAGGCACTCCGCGAATACCTCGATGAACACCTTGCGAAAGGTTTCATCCGTCCGTCGTCCTCGCCTGCCGGTTCGCCCATCCTCTTCGTCAAGAAGAAGGACGGCTCTCTGCGTCTCTGCGTGGACTACCGCGCACTCAACAAGATCACGGTGAGGAACCGCTACCCTCTGCCGTTGATCAATGAGATGCTTGACCGGCTCCGAGACGCCAAGGTATTCACCAAGTTGGACCTCCGTGGTGCCTACAACTTGGTTCGGATGCGCGCCGGCGATGAATGGAAGACGGCCTTCCGTACTCGATACGGACACTTTGAGTACTTGGTGATGCCGTTCGGGCTCACCAATGCTCCCGCCACCTTCCAGCACTTTATCAATGATGTCTTACGCGATGAGCTCGACAAGTTCGCCATCGCGTATCTCGACGACATCTTGATATACAGTTCCAACCCTGCCGAGCACGAGCGCCATGTTAAGCAAGTGCTCTCCAAGCTCCGGGATGCCAATCTCTACTGCAAGTTAGAGAAGTGCGAGTTCTCCCAGTCCAAGGTCTCGTTCCTCGGGTATGTCGTTTCGCCCGAGGGAATCGAGATGGAAAAGTCCAAGCTCTCGGCAATCCTGGACTGGCCCGTCCCCAAGAACGTTTCCGAGCTCCGTTCCTTCGTTGGCTTCGCCAACTTCTACCGTCGGTTCATCCATGCCTTTGCCAAAGTCGCCGGGCCTCTCACTCGCCTTTTCCGAAAGGGCAAGGCCTTCCAGTGGACTTTGGACGCCGAAGCTGCCTTCCGCGCCTTGAAGGACTCGTTCGTGTCGGAGCCCACCCTCACCCATCCTGACCCATCCAAGCCCTTCGTTGTGGAATCCGATGCCTCGGATTTTGCACTTGGATGTGTCTTGTCTCAGAAGGATGATGAGGGCCGACTCCGTCCTTGCTCGTACCACTCGCGCACCATGTCCAGTGCCGAGCGGAACTACAGCATTTACGAGAAGGAGCTCCTGGCCATCAAGGAGGCTTTTGAAGTTTGGCGTCACTACCTTGAAGGCGCCCGCCATCCGGTCGAAGTCATCACCGACCATAAGAACCTGGAGTACCTAGCTACTGCGCGAATCCTCAACCAGCGCCACGCCCGATGGTCCCAGTTCTTGTCCCGCTTCGACATTCGTATCCAATACCGTCCCGGATCCAAGAACGGCAAAGCCGACGCCTTGTCCCGCCGTCCTGACTTTGTTCCTCCGTCCGCCCCGGTATCCAGCGAGCCTCCCCTCCTCGTCTCGCCCGAGTCCATCGTCCGCGCTGTCCGTCGCCGTGGATCACCCGTCCCCGATCCCACTCCTCACGAAGATCTCATGAAGATGATCACTGAGGAGCAGGCGCGCGACCCCGCCATGGACAAGTTCCGAAGCGATGCCAAGTTCTCTGTTCGAGACCAACTCCTGGTCCTTGGCAGCCGCATCGTCGTCCCCGAGTCGTGCCGAGTCTCTGTACTCAAGTCCTGCCACGACCGAGTTGCCGTTGGTCATCCCGGCATCCGCCGAACCACGGCACTCGTCTCCCGTCTGTTCTGGTGGCCAACTGTCCGCAAAGACATCCGAGACTATGTCTCAACTTGCGACACTTGTGCCAGAGCCAAGGTGCCCCGTCACAAGCCCTTCGGTCTCCTCCTTCCCTTGCAGACGGCTCAGCGTCCTTGGAGTCTCGTCACCATGGACTTCATCACGGACTTGCCCAAGTCCGACGGCAACACTTGCATCTTCGTTGTCGTGTGCAGCCTCACCAAGCTGGCGCACTTCCTGCCCTGCCGTTCCCTGCCGTCCGCCGAGGAAACCGCTTCCTTGTTCCTCAACTACATCTTCCGACTCCACGGGCTCCCCGAGAACATCGTCTCGGATCGGGGAACCCAGTTCACTTCCAAGTTCTGGCAGGCCTTGTGCTCCAAGCTTGGCATCCAGACCAGTCTGTCCACGGCCTTCCATCCTCAAACCGATGGACAGACTGAGCGGGTGAACCAGGTGATCAACCAGTTCCTCCGCTGCCACACTTCGTACCAGCAGGACGACTGGTCACGATTGCTCCCGCTGGCCGAGTTCTCCTACAACAACTCGGAGCACTCGTCGATCCACGCCTCGCCCTTCCTCGCCACCTACGGCTTCCATCCCCGATTCGAAGTCCCAGTCCCTTCGACCGGTCTCGATGTTCCCTCTGCCTCTGAAGTCGCCGAGCACCTGCAGCAGAACTTAGCGCTGCTCCGTGAGAACCTGGAAAAGGCAAAGTCCGACTACAAGCGCTTCGCCGACTCCCGCAGGTCTCCCGCTCCTGACTTCAATCCTGGCGACCTTGTTTGGGTTTTGACTCGCAATATCAGAACCACCCGTCCCAGCAAGAAGCTCGACTTCCAGCGTCTTGGCCCCTTCAAGATTGTCGAGCCTGTCGGTCCCCTTGCCTTCCGTGTGGACCTCCCCAAGGACTTGAAGATCCATCCGGTCTTCCATGTTTCCCTCCTGGAACCGTATAAGGCCAATACCTTCCCCGGCCGCGTCCAGGATCCTCCACCCCCTGTCCAAGTCGACGATCACCTCGAGTACGAAGTCGAGGAGATCTTAGACTCAAAGTTCGTCCGGGGCAAGCTGTTCTACCTGATCGACTGGGTTGGCTACCCAGTCACGGATCGCAGCTGGGAACTCGCTAGCAATCTTCACGCCCCAGAACGGATTGCTGAGTTCCATCGACGATACCCGGACAAACCAGGACTTAGGTCCCGGCGGGGTGGCCCGACTTTGAGGGGGGGATAATGTGATGCTCCGGCATCACAGCGACCTTCTCCGCACCACAAACTTCACTTTCCGCACCATCCCCATCCATTTTGGTCGCTCCCCGGTCCCTCGAGGACCTTTCTTGCACTCCGAGGTCCCTTCTCGCTTCCTCTCGCTCCCTCTCGCTCCTCCCTGCTCCTCCCGGTTTCCCACACCCCGTCCCATCCGTTCCCGGAGTTTATCCGGTGTTTACCCGTAGTTTAGCCGCCCTTCCGTTCACCCGGCGCCAAGCCGGAACCGTTCCGATCCCTCCGTCCTCCTGCGCACCAGTAGTTTCCTTCCACGTCTTTTGTTTATGCTCGTGGCTGACCGCGTGCTTTTGCCTCGCCCTCTGAGTGGCTCCCAACGGCGCCACCGGGTAACACATGCCGCTGGGCTGTGGCAAGCCTCTCTCGCTTGCACCTCGCCTGTCCTCGCACCCCCCTTCTCGGTCCTCGGTGCTACACCGCCCCCGTCGCCCGCCGGAGACCGCTTCCGCCCACCTCGTCCCCCGGAGGTGCCCCCCGGTCTATAAATAGGCCTGCGTCCGCCAGTATGTATCACACTCCAGTCAGAACAATAAACAGTCTTCCTTAACAACCTCTTCTACCAAGCACCTGGTCAGGTGTTCTCCCTTGCACACACACACTCCCCATCGCTCCCTCACAAGAAACGTGCAAAGGTGAAGCAATGTGACTCAACGTCCAAGAAGCGGATTGGTCAAGTATAAGGTTGGGGCAAATGCATGCGAGATGAACAAGAGATCGGGGCGGTCAGGCAGGTCATGAGTCACCGGTGGGGGGACACATGACCTGGCAGCCGAATTGCAACCAATCGCAGCAAGGCGCGTGCACAAACAAACCGGCGCGTGCGAAGAAGACAAAGGAAGCGGAGCAGCGCGGGAAAACGGAAGTGCGGAAGGAGCGGAAAAGACAGGCAAAAGGCGGAAAATTGGAGGGGAACTGCAAGGCTACACACAAACAAACAGAAAGGCAAAAGAACAGCCAAGTGTGCAGTCAAAGTGGAGAACAAGCAGGAGCTATCCCTAACAATGGGGCGCATCTCTGTCATGAACACCCTCTGCCTTTGCCCTCTTCCTTCCTTTGCCTTTGCCCTTTCCTTTCTGTTTGCCTGCCTTAGCGCTTTCCCTTCCTTCTGTTTGTTTGTTTCCCGCGCTGTGCTGCCTTGTTGTCTTCCCGCCAGCACGCGCGCTGTCTGTGTTCCGTTCCCGCTTCCTTGCTGTTGGTCGTGGGTTACGCCCACGACGCCGCCTCGACGCCGCCTGACGCCTTGGCGCCGCCATGCCGCCGCCACTGACGCCCGCTGACTCACGGATCCCGAGTCACGGCCGCCACCTGCTTCGCTCGCTGCTTCGCCCTCCCCGCCGCTGCTTCGCTCCTGCCCCCTCGCTCTGCAACGTCGATCCTTGGCGCTCGCATAAATAGCCCTCCGACCAGCCTCTGTCTTTTGCCTTCGTCTTGCCACTTTGTATTTTTAGTATCCTAAGCCTTGGATCTAGAATAAAACTTTGGCTTCACACTTGACACTCTGTGTCCCAGTCCAGTCCCCGCTCCTCTCCCTACGTTCGAGTCTTGCATTAGGACTCTTGCGCGCTTCCCTGCTTGCCCCGTTGTCCAGTCTTGACACTTGGCAAGACCTTCAACAACCCCCCACTTGCCCAGCTTTTGTCCCCGTTCCCTTCGCTATCTCTTTTACCAATGGCTTCCCCTTCTGGCCTTTCCGAGCCCGAGCTCCAGGCCATCCGTGCGGTCATTATCCAGTCCGCCGAGAACGCCCGTTCTCTCCAGGACTTTTCCAAGTTCCTCCACGATCAGGATGATGCGCTCAACCGCATCACCGATCGTATGGACCAGGTCCTGGCTCGCCGTGAAGAGGATGTCCGCCAAGTTGTCGCCGCCAGTGTCCAGGAGGCCCTCCGCAGCTACCAGGCCCAGCTACCTCCTCCAGTTCCTGCTCCCGCTCCGATCCGTCGCGCAGGTCGCCCCTACTTCGGCGTACCTGACGACGTCGATGATCCTGCCCAAGACCCCGAGGATCAACTCTGCTGGTCGCAACTCTGCCACCAGGCAGATAGGTCCTCCCGACCGCTTCTCTGGTAAGGACCCGAGCCGCTGCAATGCCTTCCTCTCGCATTGCAGACTGGCCTTCGTGTCCAACCCTCCCCTCTTCCAGACTGAAAGGGATAAGGTGTTTTACGCCTTATCCTATCTCGATGGTACTGCTGCAGACTACATGCAGCCGTACATCGATCAGTTGGAGAGAGACCCCGAGTGCTCTCCCCCTGCCATCCGTGACTTTGCCGGTTTCTCCGAGTGGCTCCGTGCTGCCTTTGGCCAGGTCCAGCCCACCATCGCCGCTGCTCGCGAGATGGTCAGGCTTTACCAAGTCACCTCCGCCGCCGCCTATGCCGCCGAGTACCGCCGCCAAGCCGTCCACCTCGTCACTTGGTCCCAAGACCCTCTCATGTTCCACTTCGAGAGTGGACTCAAGCCCTCGGTTCAAGATGAACTCTCCCGCCGCTCCTTCGACAACCTCGAAGATCTCATGCAAGCGGCGATCGCCATCGACAACCGCCAGGAGGACCAACGCTCCCGCCGTCCCAACCACCGCTCCGCTCCTGCTCCTGCTCCTGCTCGTCCGGCTCCTCTCCCTTTCCGTCCGGCTCCTCGTCCCTTCGCTCCTGCTCCTCCTCCTCGCCCCGCTCAAGCCTTCAACGTTCCCCAGCCCATGGACCTCAGCCAGGCTTCCGCTCGCAGGCTGACCGCCGAGGACAAGGCCGCCCTCCGTGCTGCTAATCGTTGCTTTTATTGCAAGCAGGAAGGGCACATTGCCCCTCGCTGCCCCAATAAGGCATCCTCCCGCTTGGCTGCCATCGATGCTTCTTTGGCTGTCGTTGATGTGAATAAACTTGACGACCAGGAAAACTTCTCTGCCTAGAAAAGGTCGGAGGAGCTTTCCTAGGCGTCAATCATGTCATAAATCTTCCTCCTGTAAATGTCTCCACGGTAAATCACTCTTCTGCCTTTTGCCATCTTGCCCCCGTCACCATTGCCACCGTTTCCACCGCTCTTGCTTCTTCGTCTTCGCCTCCCGAGCCTGACATCCAACGTCAGCCCTCCCTCGCTGTGACTCTGCTGTGCGGTCCAGAGTCCATACGGGCAACCGCCATGATCGATACCGGCGCGGTTACTTCGTTTATGGACACTGGATTCGCCGCAACCCACGCTCTCCCCACCTTTGAAACTTCTTTCGTCATCACTCTTGCCGATGGTTCTTCGATGGAGTCTAGTCTTGGAGTTTGTGTTTCTATGATCACAGGCATCAGCCACTATGAACAAATCTCGTTCGCGCTGATTCCCTTGGCTTCATACCCGATCATCTTGGGTATGGATTGGATCAAGAAACACAAACCCTACTTTGACTGGCACCATGACTCTATTTTCTTGCCTTGCACCTCTATCCACAGTTTGGCCTCCCCGTTCTCTCCCGAGCCACAGTCCTCTAGGTCCAGCCCTGCCGAGTCCCCTGCTGAGGTCCCCGCCGAGCCTGCCGTGTCCCTGCCCGAGTCCAAGATTGTTCCTGCCAAGTCCCCAGCCGAGTCCCCAGCCGAGCCCGAGATCCTCCCTGCCTTGCCTCCTGCCGTGCCCAAGCCCAGTCCTGCCTTGCCTCCTGCCGTCCCAAAGACCAAGACCAAGACCCAGTCCCTGCCCAGCGTCAGCCTGATCGGCAGCATCCCCTTCCAGCACGCCGTCCAGAAGGAAGGCCTGGAAGTGTTCCTCTTGGATGCTGCCCGAGTCCTGTCCCTCTGCTCCGTCGACGCTGGAGCCAAGCCCAAGGCCGAGCCCTCTGTCCCCTCCAAGTACTCGTCCTTTGCCAAGGTGTTTTCCAAGTCCGAGGCCGACAAGCTCCCCCAGCACCGCCCTTACGACCACACGATCCCGTTGGTCGAAGGTGCGTCTCCGTCGTTTGGGCCCGTCTACAACCTCTCCAAGCCGGAGATGGACGCCCTCCACACCTACATCCAAGAGAACCTCTCCAAGGGTTTCATCCGCCGTTCCGAGTCCCCTGCCGGTGCCCCAGTCCTGTTCGTCAAGAAGAAGGATGGCTCCCTCCGTCTCTGCGTCGACTACCGGGCCCTGAACAAGATCACCGTGCCGAACCGCTGTCCCCTTCCTCTGATTGCCGAGACGTTCGACAACCTCGGCAAGGCCAAGATCTTCACCAAGCTCGACATGCGAGGCGCATACAACCTTTTGCGCATCGCTGAAGGTGAAGAGTGGAAGACGGCCTTCCGCTGCCGCTACGGCCATTTCGAGTACAACGTCATGCCGTTCGGCTTGACCAACGCTCCTGCCTCGTTCCAAGCCTTCGTCAACGATGTCCTCCGAGAATACCTTGACCAGTTCGTGGTCGTCTACCTGGACGACATCCTCATCTACTCCTCCGATCCTGCCGAGCACGAGGCTCATGTCAAGAAAGTCCTGACCAAGCTCCAAGACGCCGGACTCTCACTCAAGCTTGAAAAGTGTGAGTTCGACCAGTCCTCCGTCGCCTTCCTCGGGTTCATCATCTCGCCCGATGGAATCTCCATGGATCCCGACAAGGTCAAGGCCATCCAGGAGTGGGAGATCCCCCGATCTGCCCACGACATCCAAGTCTTCCTCGGCCTGGCGAACTTCTACCGTCGGTTCGTCAAGGACTACTCCAAGATCGCCACCCCGCTGACGGACCTCCTGAAGAAGGACATCAAGTTCTCCTGGTCTCCCTCGGCTCAAACGTCATTCCTGAAGCTTAAGGAATGCCTGAGCACCGGTCCTGTCCTCCGCCACTTCGACCCCGAGCGTCAGTGCGTCATCGAAGCCGACGCATCTGACTATGCTCTTGGCGCTGTTCTCAGTCAGCGCGACGACGAAGGCCTCCTGCACCCCGTGGCTTTCTACTCCCGGAAGCTGCTCGATGCGGAAATGAATTATCAAATCTATGATAAGGAACTTCTCGCCATCGTCGCAGCCTTCAAGCAATGGAGACACTACCTCGAGTTCTCCTCCCAAGCCACCGAGGTCGTCACCGACCACAAGAACCTCGAATACTTCCAGACCTCCCGCAACCTCAGCCGTCGCCAAGTCCGTTGGTCCGAGATCCTTGGCGATTACAACTTCGTCATCAGGTATCGACCCGGAACCCTCAACAATGCCGCCGACGCCCTCTCCCGCAAGGACAAGTTCCCTAAGGAGGGGGGTGACTCTCGTAGCTCCCCGAACACCCAGACCCTGCTGCCACCAAAACTCTTCGTTTCCGCCCTCCGAGCTGTTCCCGTTGCCCCCGAGTCCGAGGATATCGCCGCCCTCATCAAGTCAAACCTCAAGAAGGACTCTACCTTTGGTCCGATCCTGTCCCAAGTCCTCAAGAACCCTGCCTCCTGTCCCGGCTACTCCGTCGACAACGACCTTCTGCTCTTTGAAGGTCTCGTCTGCGTCCCCGATGTTCCCGAGCTCAAGCGCAAGATTCTCGTCGAGTGCCACGACTCGCCGACCGCCGGCCACTTCGGCGTCGCCAAGACCTTCGAGCTCGTCTCCCGGACCTTCCACTGGCCGACCATGCGTCGCTACATCAAGGAGTATGTCTCCGGATGCGACACCTGCCAGCGGAACAAGCACTCCCGTCACAAGCCCTACGGACTCCTTGCCTCGCTCCCTGTTCCCGATCGCCCTTGGTCTTCTGTCTCCGTCGACTTCATCACCCAGCTTCCCGAGTCCTCTGGACACACAGCCATCTGTGTGTTTGTCGACCGCTTCACCAAGATGGCCCACTTCGTCCCGTCAAGCAACGAGGCCAACGCCGAGGACACTGCTCGGATGTTTGTCGAGCACGTCTTCACCAAGCACGGTCTTCCAGACGATATCGTCTCAGACCGAGGATCTACCTTTGCCTCCAAGTTCTTCCAAGCCGTCCTGACCCGCCTCAAGATCAAGCACAAGATGTCGACTGCGTTCCATCCGCAGACCGACGGCCAGACCGAGCGGGTCAACGCCATCCTCGAGCAGTACCTCCGCTGCTTCATCAACTTCCAGCAAGACGACTGGGCCCAGCTTCTCCCTCACGCCGAGTTCACCTACAACAACACCTCTCAAGCAACCCTCGGCTGCTCCCCCTTCTTTGCCTACACCGGCTACCACCCTCGTTTTTCCGTCGCCCTTCCCCGCACCACCAAGAATGCCTCCGTCGCCGACGATCAAGCCCGAGCCATTCACTCCCTCCACGATGAACTCAAGTTCAACATCGCCCTTGCCCAGGACTCCCAAGCCAAGTTCTACGACCCCGGCCACTCCCCTTCCCCTCCGTTCAAGATTGGAGACCGAGTTTGGCTCTCCGCCAAGAACATCAAGACCCAGCGACCCACGGCCAAGCTCGACCACACCAAGCTTGGGCCGTTCAAGATCGTCGCTCAAGTCGGTTCCCGCGCTTTCAAGTTGGACTTGCCCTCGTCCATGCGCATCCATCCGGTGTTCCACGTCTCCCTCCTCGAGCCTGCCGCCGATGACAAGATCCCAGGTCGAATCATCCCGCCCCCTCCACCCATCCAAGTCGACGGCCACGACGAATGGGAAGTCGAACAGATCCTGGACTCCAGGCTGTTCCGAGGTAAGCTCCAGTATCTTGTGCACTGGCGTGGCTACACGGTGATGGATTGCACCTGGGAGCCCGCCAGCAATCTTGCACATTGTCCGGAGCCTGTCGCAGCCTACCACTCCTCTCATCCCTCGAAGCCTGGCCCTCTCGGAGCTCGGGCCTTGAGAGGGGGGTAGTGTCATGAACACCCTCTGCCTTTGCCCTCTTCCTTCCTTTGCCTTTGCCCTTTCCTTTCTGTTTGCCTGCCTTAGCGCTTTCCCTTCCTTCTGTTTGTTTGTTTCCCGCGCTGTGCTGCCTTGTTGTCTTCCCGCCAGCACGCGCGCTGTCTGTGTTCCGTTCCCGCTTCCTTGCTGTTGGTCGTGGGTTACGCCCACGACGCCGCCTCGACGCCGCCTGACGCCTTGGCGCCGCCATGCCGCCGCCACTGACGCCCGCTGACTCACGGATCCCGAGTCACGGCCGCCACCTGCTTCGCTCGCTGCTTCGCCCTCCCCGCCGCTGCTTCGCTCCTGCCCCCTCGCTCTGCAACGTCGATCCTTGGCGCTCGCATAAATAGCCCTCCGACCAGCCTCTGTCTTTTGCCTTCGTCTTGCCACTTTGTATTTTTAGTATCCTAAGCCTTGGATCTAGAATAAAACTTTGGCTTCACACTTGACACTCTGTGTCCCAGTCCAGTCCCCGCTCCTCTCCCTACGTTCGAGTCTTGCATTAGGACTCTTGCGCACTTCCCTGCTTGCCCCGTTGTCCAGTCTTGACAATCTCGAATATACCCGTATTGGCAGATGTTGTAGATTTTCTGGACAGTGCTGCGATACCCGGCGCGGGCGCATTCGACCAGGAGATCCAAGGCCTGGGTCGGGTTCAAATCAGTACCTCTGCCATATCGATAGCATTCGTGGAGAGTGAATTTGACCTTCAGTTTGGATGTGTCCAACGACTTGAGCCACTGAAAGTACGCCCGGTTGATCTCTTCAGATGGTGATCCGAGGAAAAATTTGCGATGTTCGAGGAGGAAGTCGTCGAGCACCTCGGATTTGTTGCGCAGGACGGAAAGGCTTTTGCTGATGCATTCATCATTCCAGACCTTGTCCTCAACCACCCACATCGCAGTGGGGACGTGCTTGACCTCGAGGAGTCGTCGTACGATCTGGATTTCGGAGTTGTCTCGGCGGATACGAGTGACGACTCGGACGAACTCGGCTGAAACCACGGATCTCGGAATGGACTTGAGCCACTTGACGTTGAAGGGAATCGATCCAGCGGGGAAATACTTGACCAGCTGGGCGCAGTCGGCAGAGAGAAGTCTGGTGTGGTGTTGCTTGTCGAACCACTCGGCCCAGATACGAATGCCCACAGTCTTGGTCGAGAGCAGAGTCCTCACGTCGCTGGAAGTTGCCTTGAGCTTCACGAGACTGCAGGCAGGGAGCATCTCGATCAGCTCGGGGATCGAGAGGACGGCCAGGAGGACAGGGTATGTCACTTCGATTCCCAAGGAGATCAGCTGCTCATGGAGGCGTTGGCGCTTGGCAGCACGGGTGCTCATCGAGCGGGTGATGCGCTTGGTAGCCTGGGAGGACATGGCGATGAAGGAGAGGTGGTTGGGATCGATGGGGCATGGACGCACCAGCAGCGACCTCATATACCCCATGGCCAGCGGCGCCTGGGAGACGATGGTGGCCAGGCGACAGGGTGTCCAAGCCCAGCCCGTATCTCCGCCGTCGCCAGCGCATGGGGCGGGATCCCGGCATGGAGTGCGTATGCGCCACTACCGGTCTCCACCGAGAATCCCGGCCTCTTCATGACACCACTCCATTGCCCATTGCCACGGCACACATGCCGCACTCCATGATGATATTTTTCATTGGTTATGGAGAGGAAATTGATATTCATTTCTTTTGATCTCATGAATGTATGGAGTGATATCGTCGAGTGCCAAAATGGCTCGGTGGAGACCGGTAGCCCCCCTTTTTTTATGGAGAGGGTATCGGTGAAAACGGGTGAGAACAGTAACAAATTCAAGATTTCAGACCGTTTTGAATAAAAAAGTGAATTTGAAAAAAACGAAAAATTTGCATTTGCGTTTTTTTGGGCCAAAGGTCCGGGGAACGACCGGCACTCCATCGTTCACCACCCTCTCACCCGTTTCCACCGAGAAAAATGGCCACACTGAGATCATGGATAGGAAAAGTGCTTCGCCCAGCAAACGGCTCACTCCATCAGGATGTCCTCACCCGTTTCCACCGGCCATTTCTACCTCTCCACGATTCGTGAGTTGTACGCTCTTGTGCATTAGATTTTGGTATTCATGGAGCTGGTGTGTCGGGGTTGTGCATTAGTTTTTGAATGGAGTGAGTGGTATTTGTACCTTCCTTGGTTCTCAAGGAGTGATGTTGTCGAGTGAGGGTGTGGTTGTGTCGGTGCTGTGTATTAGAAATGGATTTCATGGAGTGAGGATCTTGTCGTCGCTGCCAGCTACCCCAAAATACAGAAAATTCAAAAAATTTCAATTTCTTTCCTGACCAGGGGTTTCAGCCAGCTCATCCAGGACCCATGGAGTGAGGTGGGTTTCAGAGCGAACAAGACCACTCCACGAACCATGGAGACGTTTCGGGTCGTGTGTATTAGAGCGGATCAGCTGTGCATCAGGCATGGAGTGGGACGTGCATCAGGACGACGGATTTCTGCATGAGCCGTGGAGTGGGCGTGTATTACGGGCGCGACAGTTCCCACAACATCGGTGTGGAGTGGGATGCAATCATCGACGGGAAGCGGGGAATCCGACTGTGAATGATGTCCCTGTGTGAAGCCCAAGCACAAGGACCCCGTGACTCATTCAGGCTATACATTGGTTCAAATGATCCATTCCATCCGATTGGAGCCATGCGCAGCTGTAAAATGAATGAATCGCTCTGTTTCAAAGTGACTTGGCCATCCAACAAAACCGACCGCTCGTCTGTCTCCCGCATTGTCTCCCTTTCGTCCCCGTCTCACCAGCCACACCAAGAGCACTTTCGAACTTTCCCTCGCGGCCATGGAAGTACCAGACTCGCCGCCGTCGCACGATCAAGCCATGGTCGCACTAGGTGAGGGTCGCTACATGCGAAACACAAAGGTCTCGAACTGGAGCTTGGGTTGTTACCTGGGGACCGTTGTGTGCTAGGAGGTGTCGCTGGACGAGGGGAAACGGCATTGGGATGTTGGGATGGCTGTGGCTTGGGCAAGTTGGTGTAACGGTTATTCCGCCCGGTTTGTCATGTGATCGTGTACTCACCATGTGATCCATTCACACGTGATGGTATCCACAGAACAAGGTGATTCACACGGAACCAGTGAGAACTTACACACCAATGAGATGAACGAGGACCTCTTGGCCTTTGCAGAGTTTCTTCAAAAACACCACTTGGTCAAATACAAGCAGCTCCTCATAGACAATGACTACGACACCATCGACTCGGTATGTACCCCTGATATTGAGGATGTGGTTGTTGGCCATATTCTAATTCAATTTACAAGACAGATTCTGCGGATGTCCGAGGATGAGATGAAGGGGATTGACCTCAAGCCTGGTGCAATCAACAAGATCAAGAATGCCAAGGCGGATTATGAGAACTCTCGAGGCAAAGACGAGAAGAAGCCAAACGCAACAAAACGCGAGATCCAACAGCCCCAGCGAGTCTTGCAGCCAGAGGAGTACTATCCGGCAGTACCCACACAACATTGGGAGTGTCAAAGCCATTATGAAGAGCACCATGTTTTCATCAGGTTCGTGGTTTCTCGGCCCAAACTGTGCGATTCCATTCCATCCAATTAACGCCTGTTCCCACAGTTACCGAGTCCGAAGTGATGCCGGTAATGCCACGACTCTGCATGGAACCCTCGCTGTCACTCCGCGAGGCCAAATGGCACTTCATCCCTATCTCGACAGTCTCTGTCTCTGTAACGGCATGCCCTGGGAACAAGGTTTCATCAACGGTCTCTATCGATCCAACGTGATTGTCCTGATCCTCTCTGAGGCTGGACTCGAGCAGACCTACAACGCTCAGAACTTCAAGGACAACCAGTTTCTCGAGGTAAGTGCGTCTGAATGCATATAACTGGACTGTATTTGGAAACTCACCTATCCTGTGAATGCAGATCCAACATGCTCTCAAGAGAATGAAGGATGGTGAGAAGAGTGGACAATCTGTCATCATCCAGCCCATCTTCATGTGGTCCACCAGAGAGATTGATGGCGAGACATTCCAGAAGAAGTATTTCCCGTCGGTCAAAGAGTTCCCTGACTTCACCCCGATCCATGAAAAGAGTCCGTTGTTCAACAACAAACCAATGTCGATCCGTGAAACCTTTACTGAGTTGATGAAGCTACAGGCCCTCGATGCTGCGGATGGAAACGCTCTCAAGAGGTGAGATCATCAAATCCACAAGTGAAACGGTTGATACAATCTCACACTATTGATATTCCACAGACTGGTCCCCAATATTCGTGAGCTCATAACAAAGACTTCCATTGCCGACAAGCAAGGCGATGTGTACACACAAGGCGGTAGTGTCGTCCTCACCGCCGAACAAGACCACGCCTTGCGATCCCTCCTCGACCCTGTCGACTCCTCTTCCGACAGAAGGGCACTCGAGGATCTGTATGTCGAGGGTACTCGCCAGTGGCTGTTTGACCAAACCACCGACTGGGTCAACCAAGACACCACCGACACTGTCCTGTGGGTCAATGCCGTTGCTGGTGTGGGCAAATCTGTCGCTGCCGCCCAGATCGCCAACATCCTCACAGCCACCAACCAGCTGGTGTCGGCGCTGTTCCTCAAGTACAACGACACCCGCAAGAGCGATCCACGAGTGGTGCTCAACACCATCGCATATGGACTGTGCAAGTGGCACTCGCCGATCGGCCGCAAGCTGCTCGATGCTGGCCACTCCAAGGACGACCTCGACAAGATGAGCATCCCTGATCTGTTCAAGGCCGTGATTGCCGATCCACTCGAAGCCATCGGCAATTACAGACCCAAGGGATCGGTGATGATCCTGGTGGATGCACTCGACGAGTGCTCTACGCGCGACCAGCTGCTCAGTCTGCTTGCCTGGCGGTTCGTCGAACTGAACAAGACCCGTCCATGGCTCAAGTTGCTGCTGACATCCCGTCCCGAAGAGGACATCAAGGCAGCATTCGATGGAGTCCCGACCAAGACAATCGAGCCCTCGAGCGAGGAGAACATCCGCGACCTCGAGGTGTTCATCCGCCACCGACTGCGAGTGTATGACACTCTCACTGACTCGGACCGCACCGAGGCAGTCGCCATCCTGCTGGACCAGTCCAAGACATTCGTGTGGATCAACCTGATCCTCAACACCGTCGATGCAGCAGCCATGGACGGCCCAGTGACACTCGCCACGATCAAGGACATCAACGACAGCGCCGCCGATGTCAGGCAGCTGTACCACAAGACATTTGCCAAGATCCACTCGCAGTCGAGCCACCCGGCCGAGCTGGTCACGGTGGTGTCGGCGATCGCCACGGCCCAGTCGATCCTGACACCGCAGATCATCGCCGATGTGTTTGGACTCGAGATCGGCGTCGTTCGCGAGTGTCTCAAGAGCCTCAGTCTGGTCCTCGATCCTGGCGCCAATGGATTGGGTCCCCGAGGCAGCCAGTCCACCAACACCGAGGTCAAGTTCAACCACAAGTCGGTGGCGGACTATCTCCTCGGCGACACATCGGCTGGCCATCCGTGGCATGTGTCGAAAGAGTTCCACATGGTGTTTGCCAAGGGATGTCTCGGCGTGATCCTCTCGCACGAGCCAGTGGTCAACATCTGCGATATCTTCGACTTTCACGACGATATCCCAGACCTCGAGGACAGGGTCGCAGCCAAGATCACACCGTCGCTGCGATACAGCGTCGCCCACTGGATCACACACTTTGTGTGGTGTGTGGACGGAGAGGCCGAGTCGAGTCCGGTGTGGCAGTCGCCCGAGATGGTCGATGTGGCAGCGGTGCTCACTCGGTTCGTCAAGACACATGTGTTCTTCTGGCTCGAGTGTGGGTCGCTCACACACCGTATTCAGGAGATTGCCGAGCAACTGGCTGTGCTGCGAGGAGTGGTCGCCAAGGCACCCAGCACCATCGTCGACGACACCACGAAGGAACTGGTCAAGGACACGTATCGATTCATCCGCGAGTTTGCAGATCCAATCATTGCGAGTGCACCGCAGGTGTACAACTCGGGGTATGCATTCACACCGAAGGAGACGGCGATCTACAAGACATATGCCGATCAACTCGAGGACAAGATCCCGTTCCTGGTCACGGCTGGTCCAGCACCCACCTGGGATCCGTGTGAGATGACACTTGCTGGTCACTCGAGCCAAGTGAACTCTGTGGCGATCTCACCCGATGGCAAGTGGATTGTATCTGGCTCTGGATCATATGATTCCACAGACAACACCATCAAGGTGTGGGATGCCACGACTGGCCAGTTGAAGCACACCCTCAAGGGACACACAGGCTCTGTGTACTCCGTGGCGATCTCACCCGATGGCAAGTGGATTGTCTCTGGCTCTGACGACAAGACCATCAAGGTGTGGGATGCCACGACTGGCCAGCTGAAGCACACCCTCAAGGGACACACAGGTACTGTGGAATCCGTGGCGATCTCACCCGATGGCAAGTGGATTGTCGCTGGCTCCAGTGACAAGACCATCAAGTTGTGGGATGCCACCACAGGCCAGGTGAAGGACACCCTCGAGGGACACACAGACTGGGTGAAATCCGTGGCGATCTCACCCGATGGCAAGTGGATTGTCTCTGGCTCTGACGACAAGACCATCAAGGTGTGGGATGCCACCACAGGCCAGGTGAAGGACACCCTCAAGGGACACACAGGCTCTGTGTACTCCGTGGCGATCTCACCCGATGGCAAGTGGATTGTCTCTGGCTCTGACGACAAGACCATCAAGGTGTGGGATGCCACGACTGGCCAGCTGAAGCACACCCTCAAGGGACACACAGGCTCTGTGTACTCCGTGGCGATCTCACCCGATGGCAAGTGGATTGTCTCTGGCTCTGACGACACGACCATCAAGTTGTGGGATGCCACCACAGGCCAGGTGAAGCACACCCTCGAGGGACACACACACCGTGTTTGGTCTGTGGCGATCTCACCCGATGGCAAGTGGATTGTCTCTGGCTCTGACGACAAGACCATCAAGGTGTGGGATGCCACCACAGGCCAGGTGAAGGACACCCTCGAGGGACACACAGACTGGGTGAAATCCGTGGCGATCTCACCCGATGGCAAGTGGATTGTCTCTGGCTCTGGTGACAGTACCATCAAGGTGTGGGATGCCACGACTGGCCAGTTGAAGCACACCCTCAAGGGACACACAGGCTCTGTGAACTCCGTGGCGATCTCACCCGATGGCAAGTGGATTGTCTCTGGCTCTGACGACAAGACCATCAAGTTGTGGGATGCCACCACAGGCCAGGTGAAGCACACCCTCGAGGGACACACACACCGTGTTTGGTCTGTGGCGATCTCACCCGATGGCAAGTGGATTGTCTCTGGCTCTGGTGACAGTACCATCAAGGTGTGGGATGCCACGACTGGCCAGTTGAAGCACACCCTCAAGGGACACACAGGCTCTGTGAACTCCGTGGCGATCTCACCCGATGGCAAGTGGATTGTCTCTGGCTCTGTTGACAAGACCATCAAGGTGTGGGATGCCACCACAGGCCGGGTGAAGCACACCATCGAGGGACACACACGGGAAGTGACCTCCGTGGCGATCTCACCTGATGGCAACTCAATTCTGTCTCGCGACTGGAAAGACAATCAAATCCTCTGGGTCCGTCGCGGTGACGAGTGGGTTCTATCCGACGAGGATCCCTCCAACTTTACCGCCGCATCCAACCCACATGCATCGTCCCAGTGGACCCAAATCGATGAAGACAAAGCTCCCCAATGGATCCGCCATGGCAGCCACATCACCAAGGTCCCACACTCCCTCTTTGATAATTGGAGGGAGCGTACCTTCACTCCATCCGGCGGGGTTGCAATTTTGTCCCTTGAAACACCCTACCACCCAGTCTGTAAGGAGTGAACAAGCGCAAGGACGAAGACCAAGTGCTTGGTATGAGCTTTATTAGCTTTTAGCCCCGAACACCAAAGAACAAGTTTTGTTCGAACTGGTGTTCAACATAGGCTCAGACATGCAGGGCTATTTATAGACCGGGAGAAGGTCGAGGGGCAAAAGTGGGCGAGAAGGGTGGAGCATCACAGAGAAGCGAGAAGGGGGTGCGAGAGTGGCTGGTGTGCAAGCGAGAGAGGCTTGGCACAGCCCGGGGACATGTGCCGAGCGGTGGGGGAGGCAGGAAACCAGTAGACGCGGGTGGCAACGGCGCGTGCTCATGCATGGGGGCAAACAAACACGTGGGGACTCATGATTGGTGCGGAGGGCGAGAGCATGCGGGACAATCTCATTGGTCCGTTGTGATGCTGGTCATCACACTATCTCCTCCTTAAACTACGGCGTGTTCCATCTTGAGTTCTCCTGGGGCCAGGCTTGTCTGGGTAGCGTCGGTGGTACTCCGCGGCCACCGTTGGGGCAAAGACAATGTCGGCGGGCTCCCAACTTCGATCGGTGACCGGGTAGCCTTTCCAATCGATGAGATAGTGCAGCTTTCCGCGCACGAACTTGGAGTCTAAGATCTCTTCGACCTCCCACTCCAAGTTCCCATCGATGACCACCGCAGGGGGCGGCGCTTGCACCCGACCCGGAAGCGAGTTCTTCTTGTAGGGCTCAAGAAGAGACACATGGAACACCGGGTGCACCTTTATGTCCTTTGGCAAGTCCAGGCGGAAAGCCAATGTCCCGACGGCCTCGAGGATGGTGAATGGTCCAATCCTCTGGTAATCCAGCTTCTTGCTTGGGCGAGTGGTGCTGATGTTACGAGTCAGCACCCAGACTTGATCGCCCGGACGCAAGTCGGGAGCCTGGGACCTCCGGAGATCTGAGAAGTGCTTGTAGTCAGACTTTGCCTTCTCAAGATTCTCCTTCAACAGTGCCAGGTTCCGCTGGAGATGTTCAACCCTCTCCGTGGCAGAGGGAACATCAGGGCCGCCAGCGACAACGGGGACTTCGAACCTTGGGTGGAACCCATAGGTTGCCAAGAATGGCGAGGCATGTGTTGACGAGTTCTCGAGGTTATTGTAAGAGAACTCGGCCAACGGCAGCAGCTCGGCCCAGTCATCTTGCTGATACGACGTGTAACAGCGCAGGTATTGGTTGATGACCTGGTTGACCCTCTCAGTCTGTCCATCGGTCTGGGGATGGAAGGCCGTGGACAGACTGGTTTGGATCCCGAGCTGCGTGCAGAGTGCCTTCCAGAACCGAGAGGTGAACTGACTTCCTCGGTCTGAAACCACTGTGTCGGGGAGGCCATGGAGACGAAAGACATTGTCGAGGAACAGTGACGCAGTCTCCTCCGCCGACGGCAGTGAACGCCAGGACATAAAGTGTGCCATCTTTGTGAGGCTGCATACCACCACAAAGATGCAGGTGTGACCCTTGGACTTTGGCAGATCAGTGATAAAGTCCATGGTCAGTGTCCCCCAGGGTCGATCGGCTGTCTGGAGTGGCAACAGGAACCCAAACGGCTTGTGTCGCGGAGCTTTCGAGCGTGCACAGGTGTCGCACGTCGAGACGTACTCTTTGACATCTTTCCGATAGGTTTGCCACCAAAACTGTCGCGATACCAGAGCCAGAGTCCGTCGGATGCCTGGATGACCCACAGCGACTGGGTCATGGCACGACTTGAGCGCCGGAACTCGGCACGACTCTGGGACCACAATCCTGTTCTGGAAGGTGAGGTACTGGCCATTCCAGACGAACTTCGGGTCACGACGGTATTTGTCTAGACCGGGATCCCGAGCCTGCTCTTCGGCTATGAGCTGCAGCAAATCCACAGGGTCACTGCGACTTGCAACCGAAGAGCGGGCGTCTCTGCTTCGGAGCACGCGTATCACCGCGGCAGGATCGAGAAGCAGAGGCGGATCCCTCGACACGGAGGCCGACGAAGGGATGTAGTCCGAGCGACGAGACAGGGCATCGGCCTTGCCGTTCCTCGCACCAGGACGGTACTGGATGCGGATGTCGAACCGAGACAAGAACTGGGACCACCGTGCATGACGCTGGTTTAGGATGCGAGCCGTTGCCAGGTACTCCAAGTTCTTGTGATCGGTCAGAACGGCAACGGGATGCTGGGCGCCTTCGAGGTAGTGTCGCCACGCCTCGAAAGCCTCCTTGATCGCCAACAGCTCTTTCTCGTATATGCTGTAGTTACGTTCAGCATTCGAGAGTGTCCGCGAATGGAACGAGCAAGGATGAAGGCGATCATCAGCACCCCGCTGGGAGAGCACGCATCCAAGCGCAAAGTCCGACGCATCTGACTCTACGACGAACGGCTTGGATGGGTCCGGATGCACCAGAACGGGCTCCGAAACGAAGGCATCCTTCAAGGATCTGAATGCTTTATCGGCTTCGCGGGACCACTGGAAGCCATGCGTCTTCCGGAAGAGCCGAGTCATGGGCCCCGCGATCTTTGCGTATCCATCGATGAAGCGTCGATAGAAGTTCGCAAACCCGACAAAGGATCGAAGATCCGAGATGTTGCGCGGTATGGGCCAATCCAAGATCGCAGAGAGCTTGGATCGCTCCATACCGATGCCCTCGGGCGAGACCATGAAACCAAGGAACGAGACCGAGGTTTTGGAGAACTCGCACTTCTCCAGCTTGCAATACAGCTTTGCAGCTCGGAGCTTCGAGAGGACCTGCTTGACGTGCTCTACATGCTGCGACGGATCAGCACTGTAGATCAAGATATCGTCAAGATACGCAATTGCGAACTGGTCCAACTCGGTGCGCAGGACGTCGTTGATGAAGTGCTGGAACGTCGCTGGCGCGTTGGTGAGCCCAAAGGGCATCACCAAGTACTCGAAGTGCCCATATCGAGTACGGAAAGCTGTCTTCCACTCGTCCCCGGAGCGGATGCGCAGCAGATTGTAGGCTCCACGAAGGTCCAGCTTAGTGAACACCTTCGCGCCTCGAAGTCGGTCCAGCAGCTCGCCGATCAGCGGTAAAGGGTAACGGTTCTTTACCGTGATACCGTTCAGTGCGCGGTAGTCAACGCAAAGACGAAGTGAGCCGTCCTTCTTCTTGACGAAGAGGATTGGTGAGCCTGCTGGGGACGACGAAGGACGAACGAATCCCTTGGCAAGATTCTCGTCGAGATAGTCACGCAGAGCGTGAAGTTCGGGCTCGGACAGTGAGTACAGAGGCCCGAACTTTGGCGACTTGCCCGGCTCCAAGTCAATGGGGCAGTCATAAGGGCGATGCGGAGGCAAGGAGTCAGCTTCCTGTTTAGAGAAAACAGACAGGAAGTCCTTGTACTCCGCAGGCACTTCGACAGTCGCAGTGCTCGGCTCGTCAGTGGGCAGGACATGGACCTGAAAGATGGTCAGGGGTTGCGTTCCATGCCTGCATGCATCCAAAGACTCGCGCATCGAGCGGTAATCAATGCTGCAGACGCGGAGAGGAGCGTCCGAGCTGAGAGGAGGGGCGTGGACAAGGTCAGAATAATGTTCGACGGTTACTTTATTCTGAACAATGTCCGAAGAACAAACAACAGGAGGAGGTACATCAAGGAGGGAAAGAGAACTGACAACAGAAGAAGGGGTTTGGGAAGAGCGAAGGGGTTCGGGAGGAACAAGACAAGAAGGGGAAGACGAAGGTGGGAGCGTAGGAGAGGAGCTTAGATCAATCAAAGGAGTGGAATCATCAAGAAGGGGAGTGACATTGGAGGAAGTGGAGCAAGACGAAAGGGAAGTAGTGCATGGAGAGGGGTCGGAATCAACAGAAGGAGGGAGACAAAGAAGACCGCGAGACCAGACAATCTTGGGCTCGGCGGTGCGCAACCAAGGAAAGCCAAGGATAAGTGGTTGATGTGGAGACCTGATCACATCGAACCGAAGGCGTTGCGAGACGTCCCCGAGAATCACCTCGAGTGGAGCAGTCTCGCGGAGGATGGGGCCAGACGACAGCGGCTTACCATCCACGCCTTCCACTGCCAAGGGCGAAGCCTTGGAGCAGGTGGGGACAGAGTGTCGAGCAACAAAGTCCTCGTCGATAAAGTTGCCAGAGGCACCAGAATCGACAAGTCCTTCGCACGACAGAGAATCACCAGAAGGAAGACGAACAGCGACGGGAACAACCAACGAGCAACGACGAACAGACGAAACACAAGACTTTGGTTCGGTACCAGCTTCGGCACCAGGGTTGCGGCTAGCACAGACAGTTAACTTTGCCGAGGGTTGGCAGGACAGCTCAGGTATTTGCACCTGTGGATGAGGTGCAGTTCCCAGTGACACCAGAGGTGCCACGGGTACTATGCCAGAGCTGAGAGTGTCCGCCGGTCCAGAGGCAAGGCGAAGCTGTCCGCACATCACTGCTTCCCCAGTACTTACCAAAGGCACCTTACCAATGTCTTCACTTTCGGAAGGCGGTGGGCACGGCTCCGGTTCAAGGCCTTCACTTAGAACCGGGCCTGGTCGTTTCCCGAACTGAAGTCTTGCACTTCTCCATCTTCGTAAACGATGGTGCGGATGATCCTCGGGCCGGGAGGTCCAGGGGGCGGTCCGGTAGCTCTGGTAGATCCAAACTTGACGGGGCAGTTTCGTACCAAGTGGCCCTTCTTGCCACAGTACAGGCAGAGTCCAAAGCGGCGGCGGCGTTGTTTCTCCTCGGCGGTCAGGGGTCCAGAGACGGCAGAGTCCACTTGCATGGGCTCGGAAACAATGTAGGAGGGGTGCGGCGGAGCGAGGACGGGCGCGGGAGCGATGGCGGGAACGGCAGCGGAGGCGGAACCAAAGGCGAACTGGGAAGACCGGTAGCGGGCAGGCGTGCTTCGGCGCTCTTGACGGCGCTCGCGGATTCGTGCATCGAGCTCGTTACAAAGCTCGATGTACTCCTCCAGATCTCGTGGCAGAGGGCGAACTCGCGAAAGTTCGTCTCTGACATCATCCGACAAGCCAAGTCGGAAGAACGAGATCTTTGCACCGTCGTTCCAAGTCGTATCGGCGGCAATACGAAGGAACTCGGATGCATAGACTGCGCACGGGCGGTTGCCCTGAGACAGTGTGGTGATCACTGACTCGGCAGTCCTGGCCCGATCAGGGTCGTCAAACACTTTGGAAAAGCGTTCTAGGAAATCGCCAAAAGAGTTGAGTCGGGGATCACCCATCTCAAGCATCGGAGTCGCCCACTGGAGAGCCGGTCCAGTGAGCAGACTAATGACGAATCCGACCTTAATCGGGTCAGCAGGGAACCGGTGGGGCTGCATTCGTATATACAGTTTGCACTGATTTACGAATGCCCGGAACCCTTGCCGGTTACCGTCGTAACGGTCCGGCATCTGCACGCTGTACCCAGCGGCAGGAGCATCGCGAGCTGTCCGGAGCTCGGCGAGCTCGGCCTCCAAGGCACGGAGGCGGTCCACGAGGGCAGGATCCATGGCGGGACTGGGACTGGGACTGGGAAAAAAAAAAAAAGCGAGGAGGTTCAAGAACAGGAGAGCGAAGAGGGCTCAGACACAAGTGTGCTTGAGGTTCGGACAGGACTAGGAAAGGGGCGGGGCTAGGAGCGGAAGATACCAAGCAGGTGGTATCAGTAGAAGAGAGTTCGAACAAAGTGTAAGGAGTGAACAAGCGCAAGGACGAAGACCAAGTGCTTGGTATGAGCTTTATTAGCTTTTAGCCCCGAACACCAAAGAACAAGTTTTGTTCGAACTGGTGTTCAACATAGGCTCAGACATGCAGGGCTATTTATAGACCGGGAGAAGGTCGAGGGGCAAAAGTGGGCGAGAAGGGTGGAGCATCACAGAGAAGCGAGAAGGGGGTGCGAGAGTGGCTGGTGTGCAAGCGAGAGAGGCTTGGCACAGCCCGGGGACATGTGCCGAGCGGTGGGGGAGGCAGGAAACCAGTAGACGCGGGTGGCAACGGCGCGTGCTCATGCATGGGGGCAAACAAACACGTGGGGACTCATGATTGGTGCGGAGGGCGAGAGCATGCGGGACAATCTCATTGGTCCGTTGTGATGCTGGTCATCACACAGTCATCATCCTGGTAAGTCCAGCCACCTGTCACCACTACTCCAGTCCCTCAACTAACACTCCTACCACCACAGCCAATCTACCTCAACACCCCAGAGATTCAAGCCGAGGTTGCCAGGTACATCAAAGCCAAACCAGCCGTCGCAGCAGCGTTTGAAGAGGCGAGAGTAAGAGCCGAAGAGCGAGCCCGAATTGCAGAAGAAGCCCGAATTGCAGAACAAGCACTAATTGCAGAACAAGCACGAATTGCAGAACAAGCACGACTCGCCGAGGATGCCCGAATCGCGAAAGAAAAAGCCAAACCGAAGGGTCTGTTCAAGTGGTTCCGCAAGTAGTGTGGGAAGAACGCAAGTGCAATTGGAATGTATTGCATGCGAATATCGAATACAGTGTCCGTATGCCGTGTGAATTTGGGCATAGGTCCGCCTCTGCCGCCGCCAAATTTTCGTTCAAACCCGACCGTAATGGTCGTTGAAGCGAAGACCAATGAACCAGTCTCGCGTGTGGCCGGAGCCACGGTGGTTCCAGACAGAGCTGGAGGTCTCAACTGGCGAACCAGTTGGTGATGGGCGGCGGCAGAGGGCTTATCAAATCAAATCAAATCAACAGAGTCATGTTCCAGGAGTGGTTCCCATTTGAGACGGGAGAGGATCGGGCTTGGTGGTCTTGGTGTCGCGAGCGGGGCTCGAGTGGATCGATAGAGACAGGAACGGTCTCGGATGTGCCATGGATGGGCAGGAGTGTCTTGAGGCGTCGATGGTGACGTGCGACGCGTAGTAATCGCGGAATGCGATGGATAGGATGGTTTGTGCCGGATGATAGCAGGCACCGGTAATATAGGTAATATAGGCAATGATAGTATAGGCCGTAGAAGAGGCAGTATGAAGTAGGCAGTGGGCAATGGGCCAGAGGACGAAGGCCAGGAGGAGCATGATTGTGATTGTCATTTTTGGTTTCTGCGAATGGAACGTGCAGACTGGCGATGCCGAGTCATTATGTTAGCCATCGCACAGCATGACACACGGACATGCATGGAGTATCATCACGGAAGGAAATACACTTACGTTACGGTCTTGAGATTTTGCTGCTGCCCAACTGCCTGGGGAGCAAACAGCATCCTAAGAACGAGCCGAATTTATGGGCCAGGATTCCCGCCAAAACCCAGCCCGCCAAAACCCAGGGCGCCAAAACCCAGGGCGCCAAAACCCAGGGCGCCAAAACCCAGGGCGCCAAAACCCAGGGCGCCAACACCCACCAACACGAATCACTCCTGTAGGGTGTGCTCATCCCGCCACTGGTCCTGCCAATCATGCCCGGCACTGCGGCGAATGGGGTGGATGCCATACCAGTGATTTCCATCTCTGCCCTGATCCCAACCTCCACCCGCGCTCCATGGTAGGATATTGATCCGGAGATGCTCGGGTATATCCATTCTCCCTCCACAATCCGTGAGTTGTACGCTCTTGTGCATTAGATTTTGGTATTCATGGAGCTGGTGTGTCGGGGTTGTGCATTAGTTTTTGAATGGAGTGAGTGGTATTTGTACCTTCCTTGGTTCTCAAGGAGTGATGTTGTCGAGTGAGGGTGTGGTTGTGTCGGTGCTGTGCATTAGAAATGAGTTTCGTGGAGTGAGGGTCTTGTCGTCGTTGCCAGCTACCCAAAAATACAGAAAATTCAAAAAACATCATTGTCAATCCTGGCCAGAGGTTTCAGCCAGCTCATCCAGGACCCATGGAGTGAGGTGGGTTTCAGAGCGAACAAGACCACTCCACGAACCATGGAGACGTTTCGGGTCGTGTGTATTAGTGTGGATCACCCGTGCATCAGCTCTCGAGTGGGCGTGCATTAGGACGACAGAATTCTGCATTAGTCATGGAGTGGGCTGTGTATTTGATGTCCGACATCTCCCACACCACCATCGTGTAGCGGGGAGTACAGCTATGCATCAAAATACAAACAAATCGACCACACCACACAAAACCATGGCTCGATGGTGCCTACATCTGAAGAAGGGGTGCGTACTCCATTCACTGTGTGTAGCGCTCGCGAATGAGCCTCTCATAGTGAGACCAAAGAACAGCACCATTGCTCTTGACCATGATGGAGCGCTTGAGTAGCTTGACAAACACGACTTGAACTTGGGGGTCGTTTCTGGCTGCTGTGATGTCGTTCAGAGCGATCATATCAACCCAGTGGTCTGGGCGATCCCAGTTATGTGGTGCACTGGGGGAAATGCTGAGGATTTGCTGGCGTGCTATCTTGCTACCATCCCTGTACGCCATGAGCAGCCTATACTGATATGTAGCCTTGCAGGTCATCCATCGAGGGAAGCCAATCGAGTTCTTCATGCAGTAGACACTCAGAAGGTTCCTGTCCCTTTCAGGGAGACTGTGCCCCGACGATTCAGACAACCAATGCCAGATGGACGATGCATGGGGCGCATGTCGGATCCATCCATATCGGCAGATGTCGTAGATCTGCTGGACGCTGTCATGATAACCACTTCGAGCACATTCGACCAGGAGATCCAAGGCCCGGGTCGGGTTGGCATCAGTACCTCTGCCGAATCGATAGCATTCGTGGAAGGTGTACTTGATCTTCAATTTTGATGCGTCCAACGACTTGAGCCACTGAAAGTACGCCTGGGCGATCTCGACAGATGGTCCCCTGAGAAAGATGTTCCTATGATCAACGAGGAAGTCGTCGAGTGCCTCGGATCGGTTGGTCAAGACGGAAAGGCATTTGCTGTGGATTTCGCCATCGCAGAACCCGTTCTCGACGACCCACATCGCAGTGGGGATATGCTTGGCCTCGAGGAGTCGCTGCACGATATGGGATTCGGGGTTGCCAAGGCGGGTGTGGCATGCGACTCGGACGAACTCGGCCGAGACCTCGTATTTCGGAATGGTCTTGAGCCACTTGACGTCGAAGGCGACTGGCCCGGTGGGGAAATACTTGACCAGTTGGACGCAGCCATCGGAGAGGAGTCTGGTGTGGTGTTGCTTGTTGAACCACTCGGCCCAGATGCGAATCCCCACGGTCTTGGTCGAGAGCAGAGCCCTCACGTCGCTGGAAGTTGCCTTGAGCTTCGCGAGACTGCAAGCGGGGAGCATCTCGATCAGCTCAGGGATCGAGAGGACGGCCAGGAGGATGGGGTAGGTCTCTTCGATTCCCAAGGAGATCAGCTGCTCATGGAGGCGCTGGCGCTTGGTAGCCCGGGTGCTCATCGAGCGGGTGATGCGCTTGGTAACCAGGGAGGACATGGTGATGAAGGAGAGGTGCTCCAGCGACGCACACCAGGTCCCTCATATACCCTATACCCAGCGGCGCCGCTGGGGCGATTGTGCCTGTCAGAGAGGGTGTCACTCGAATTCCTGTCAGAGAGGATGTCACTCGACTTCCTGTCAGCCATGACAGATTGCCCCAATCCTGCTAGTCAGTCACGTGTCCAAAATAGAGAATCCAGCATGGAGTGTGTGTGTGCCACTACCGATCTCCAACGAGCATCACCCCCACTCCACGATTCGTGAGTTGTTCGCTCCTGTGCATTAGATTCCTGGATTCATGGAGGGGGTATGTCTGTGTTGTGCATTAGATTTTGTATGGAGTGAGTGGTATTTGTACCTTCCTTGGTTCTCAAGGAGTGATGTTGTCGAGTGAGGGTGTAGTTGTGTCGGTGCTGTGTATTAGAAATGGATTTTGTGGAGTGAGGGTCTTGTCGTCGTTGCCAGCTACCCAAAAATACAGAAAATTCAAAAAACATCATTGTCAATCCTGGCCAGAGGTTTCAGCCAGCTCATCCAGGACCCATGGAGTGAGGTGGGTTTCAGAGCGAACAAGACCACTCCATGAACCATGGAGACGTTTCGGGTCGTGTGTATTAGAGCGGATCAGCGGTGCATGATGCATGGAGTGGGCGTGCATCAGGACGACGGATTTCTGCATTAGATATGGAGTGGGCTGTGTATTTGATGTCCGACATCTCCCACACCACCATCGTGTAGCGGGGGAGTACAGCTGTCCAGCACATTACATCACCCCGTCATCATCCTCCGTCTTTGGCGCACCCAGCCAGCCCCTCAGTTCCTGCATCAGCGTGTGCAGCTGGTTGAACCGAGCGGCCGACATGTTCTTGTTCATGAGGATCTCCGAGGCGGCGTCGGTGTAGAGGCCAAAGATTCGCTTGTACACCCGGTTCGAGTCGATCGGGACTGAAGAAGTCGTCAAGGCAAACTTTGCCTCGACGATGTCGTCGTTGAGATCGCAGGACTGGTCGTCAACGAAATCGAGCAAGTCGTTGAATCGTGCGCTGGCCGTGTCGGTGCGCTCGAGCTTGGTGCGCTTGGCCTTGCCGACGGAGCCCCTGGTGTCCGGGGTAGGCGGGGACTCGAACAGGACGGGCGAACGTTGGCGGTTGTAGATGAACGAGGAAGACATGATCGATGAAGGTGGTGAACGAGGACCAGCGGCACCAGCGGCACCGGCGGCCCTTTTGTACCTGGTCGGTGCTATCGGACACTGCAAAGTCCGTGGTGCCCCATCTAGTTGGCGTGGACGGTGGCCTTGCCTTTCCCCTTCCCGTCGATCACCTGGTCGTGTGCCCCGTTGTCTTCAGGCGGAGCTTCAAAGGCAGGGGGCTTGAATGGTGCGATCTCGAATGCGGGGAGTGGCAGTGACTCGGCGTGCTTGCGATCCTCATCCGGCATCTCATTGTACCGCTCGATCATGCCTTCCAGCTCGCGCTGGCGATACTCCAGCACAGAGGCCAGACGCTTGATGTCGAACCACAGAGACACCGTCTCCTTCTCGGGAGGGACTGGGATCGGCCCCGTCGTGGACTTGAGCGCTTCGATGTGCTCGTTGAAGGCCTTGGTCGACTCCTTCACATGCTTCTTGTGCTCGTTGATCAGCTCGGTCAGCTGCGACTGCACATAGTTGACGTCGGGGACTTCGAGCGGATTGTCCACCCACGGGACCCAGCGGCCCACCGGCATCACAAAGACGTCGAAGGAAGGGTCCGTGTTGCGAATGGCGTGGGCCAGCGACTTTGCATCGTCCAGGGTATCGGTCACTCCCCGCAGCTTGAACGCTTGGATGCTGCACTTGTTTCGGGGGTTCAGCGGAGATACCATCGAGATGCACGCAAAGCGCTGGCCGGGGATCGGGGCATCGTCGTGGGGAAGAACGGTGGACATGTTTTGGTTTTTGTGTGTGGTCGTCGGATGACATAGACCGGGGGAAATTAGTAGTCGTCGTAGAACGCGCCTTCAGTGTCGTCGTAGATCGTTTCGTCGACCGGACCTGCTCCGGCCATGATGGACGACGCGTAGAGGTTGTATGGATTGAATTGATAAAAGAGACCAGGGGATGCCGCGGGTGTGCTGGTGGACAGGATCGATGTCGTTGGATAGAGCGATTCGCTGTCGAGCAGCGGCTTCAAATCGTGGCTTTCGATGAGCTCGTCGAGTGCGTTGTCGATGTGGTATTGGTCCACGCCAAAGAGCGAGGGTGTGAAGTTGGTGTTGTTCAGCGGGGTGCTGCGAATATACGGCGACTTGTCAAAGATGCTGCGTAGAGGCTCGGCCGGTGTCGTCCGCTGCTTCATCAGCTTGACGTGCATGCCGATGATGTCCTTGAGGACCGTTTTCAGATCGCGGTTGCCGATCGAGGGCTGAGTACGGGCGGCCCAGGGCGAGTTGCCGCTGGAATAGGAGAGACGGTGTCGCAGGGGTGCAAAATCCGATTCAGTAAGGGTCGGGCCCGGCGAGCTGGTGTAGGTGTCATCGTCGTCGTCGTTCGTTGGCTTCTGTGTTAGGTTCAGGGGGGTTGCGGGCATGCTGGGTGGTGGGGTGTACGTCGTCTGTGCTGAACTTGTTCCTGAAGCGGTCAAGGGTGGGGGAATAGATTCACCGACCCGAAAATTAGATGCATTGGTTTTGGTTTTGTTGTCGGTCAAAGCTGGACCACTGTAGCCTGGAAGTGTATCTGCGGTTGGGACTGGATTTACTGTGGGTGGGTTTGGATGGTGTTCCGCGGACGATGGTACACTCGTGCTAGGACGTCGACTTGGTGGTTTAGGGCGTGCATTTGCATCGGTAATGGCGGTTGCAACTCTTCTTGATAATTCGTCGTACTTGTTGTCGTAGTCGATGATCAAACCTTCGACTTGTGCAATCCTCATGTCAAGCCATGCTGTCCCGAGCTCGCTAGCAACCTCCAGCCTTTCGGGCGAAATGGTAGTCGATTGACTTTTTAATTTGTTATAATCAGCCCTGGCCTTACTCATGGCAACATTGTTACTGACCAGTCGAGCTTGAAATAGAGTGAGCCAGTCCAAGTCATCGTCCGTGGGCATATGCTCGTTGAACTCTTTCACGAGATTTTCATGCATATTATCGCTCAGCGTAAGTGGTTGCTCGTATTTTGTGAGATAGGTTTGATAATGTTTATCCTGATTCTTTAGTTTGTCTCGCAAACTCTGGGTAGTGGTGTTTAAATCCCTCAAATGCACCTTGAGCTCGTTTGAAAATCTTAGGATGTTTACTTCCCAATTTTTAATAAACTTGACTGCAGTGTCTGCTCCAGGGAGTGTCTTCAACGATTGTGGGTTGGATTGAAATAAGACTTGAATATCGACATCGAGGACTCCTTGGATAATTTTGATTTCTCTATCAATCTCATCAATGGCGTCGTTGATAGTCTGAGGGTTGTACTCGTTAGATTTCAATGCAGCCTCGAGCTTTTCCTTGAGCTTTGGTATATAGTTTTTAGCGGTATCGACTTTTGTTTCAACTCGCTCAAACGCAACAATAACGTCGTTAATGTGGTTATACGTGGGTGGGATAATCGAACCTTGATCAGTTTCCATTGTACCGCGGATGGGTGATGAATCAGTGTCCATTGATGTGTTTTGGTTTGCTTGCTGTGGATGTTGAAGTCGTGTGTCAGGGGTCCCAAATGTGATTCCTTGTAGATTAAGGAGGCCGAATGGGGACTGATGAAGAGACGTGTCCGATCTCCTTCGTTCGAGGGGAGGGCCTGCGCGGCCGAATGGCATCGCACTGAGATGTCCAAATGATGTGGCTGGTGCCGGCGGTGGGATATATGTTTGTTGGACTGGAAGTGGATTGCCGCTATGAGGCCGGTGTAGGGGTGAAAACAATGGTGCTGTTCTTTGTCGATCTCTCAATGCCTTCATTGCAGCTACAGTTGAATTTTGTTTAGCGAGAGTGTCAATTATATCGTCTGAAATATTTGAGTGGACTTGGCACCGACTTCGGCAAGATCGTCTTCGAAGGTTTTTTTTTGAGACATAACTAGTTGATTTGGGAACAAGAAAAAAATGGAATGGGTATAATTCACGGAAGAATTGTTATATCGTGATTAGTGGCGACAAATGATCATTTCTACCATACACTTTATTCAGGGGGAAACGTGACACTTGCCCAAAACCCATTTATCAGCGTAGTCTGTGATGACATGCGTCCAACTATGCCATTGGAAATACAAACAGATCACTTTGTGTAAGGAGTGAACAAGCGCAAGGACGAAGACCAAGTGCTTGGTATGAGCTTTATTAGCTTTTAGCCCCGAACACCAAAGAACAAGTTTTGTTCGAACTGGTGTTCAACATAGGCTCAGACATGCAGGGCTATTTATAGACCGGGAGAAGGTCGAGGGGCAAAAGTGGGCGAGAAGGGTGGAGCATCACAGAGAAGCGAGAAGGGGGTGCGAGAGTGGCTGGTGTGCAAGCGAGAGAGGCTTGGCACAGCCCGGGGACATGTGCCGAGCGGTGGGGGAGGCAGGAAACCAGTAGACGCGGGTGGCAACGGCGCGTGCTCATGCATGGGGGCAAACAAACACGTGGGGACTCATGATTGGTGCGGAGGGCGAGAGCATGCGGGACAATCTCATTGGTCCGTTGTGATGCTGGTCATCACACTATCTCCTCCTTAAACTACGGCGTGTTCCATCTTGAGTTCTCCTGGGGCCAGGCTTGTCTGGGTAGCGTCGGTGGTACTCCGCGGCCACCGTTGGGGCAAAGACAATGTCGGCGGGCTCCCAACTTCGATCGGTGACCGGGTAGCCTTTCCAATCGATGAGATAGTGCAGCTTTCCGCGCACGAACTTGGAGTCTAAGATCTCTTCGACCTCCCACTCCAAGTTCCCATCGATGACCACCGCAGGGGGCGGCGCTTGCACCCGACCCGGAAGCGAGTTCTTCTTGTAGGGCTCAAGAAGAGACACATGGAACACCGGGTGCACCTTTATGTCCTTTGGCAAGTCCAGGCGGAAAGCCAATGTCCCGACGGCCTCGAGGATGGTGAATGGTCCAATCCTCTGGTAATCCAGCTTCTTGCTTGGGCGAGTGGTGCTGATGTTACGAGTCAGCACCCAGACTTGATCGCCCGGACGCAAGTCGGGAGCCTGGGACCTCCGGAGATCTGAGAAGTGCTTGTAGTCAGACTTTGCCTTCTCAAGATTCTCCTTCAACAGTGCCAGGTTCCGCTGGAGATGTTCAACCCTCTCCGTGGCAGAGGGAACATCAGGGCCGCCAGCGACAACGGGGACTTCGAACCTTGGGTGGAACCCATAGGTTGCCAAGAATGGCGAGGCATGTGTTGACGAGTTCTCGAGGTTATTGTAAGAGAACTCGGCCAACGGCAGCAGCTCGGCCCAGTCATCTTGCTGATACGACGTGTAACAGCGCAGGTATTGGTTGATGACCTGGTTGACCCTCTCAGTCTGTCCATCGGTCTGGGGATGGAAGGCCGTGGACAGACTGGTTTGGATCCCGAGCTGCGTGCAGAGTGCCTTCCAGAACCGAGAGGTGAACTGACTTCCTCGGTCTGAAACCACTGTGTCGGGGAGGCCATGGAGACGAAAGACATTGTCGAGGAACAGTGACGCAGTCTCCTCCGCCGACGGCAGTGAACGCCAGGACATAAAGTGTGCCATCTTTGTGAGGCTGCATACCACCACAAAGATGCAGGTGTGACCCTTGGACTTTGGCAGATCAGTGATAAAGTCCATGGTCAGTGTCCCCCAGGGTCGATCGGCTGTCTGGAGTGGCAACAGGAACCCAAACGGCTTGTGTCGCGGAGCTTTCGAGCGTGCACAGGTGTCGCACGTCGAGACGTACTCTTTGACATCTTTCCGATAGGTTTGCCACCAAAACTGTCGCGATACCAGAGCCAGAGTCCGTCGGATGCCTGGATGACCCACAGCGACTGGGTCATGGCACGACTTGAGCGCCGGAACTCGGCACGACTCTGGGACCACAATCCTGTTCTGGAAGGTGAGGTACTGGCCATTCCAGACGAACTTCGGGTCACGACGGTATTTGTCTAGACCGGGATCCCGAGCCTGCTCTTCGGCTATGAGCTGCAGCAAATCCACAGGGTCACTGCGACTTGCAACCGAAGAGCGGGCGTCTCTGCTTCGGAGCACGCGTATCACCGCGGCAGGATCGAGAAGCAGAGGCGGATCCCTCGACACGGAGGCCGACGAAGGGATGTAGTCCGAGCGACGAGACAGGGCATCGGCCTTGCCGTTCCTCGCACCAGGACGGTACTGGATGCGGATGTCGAACCGAGACAAGAACTGGGACCACCGTGCATGACGCTGGTTTAGGATGCGAGCCGTTGCCAGGTACTCCAAGTTCTTGTGATCGGTCAGAACGGCAACGGGATGCTGGGCGCCTTCGAGGTAGTGTCGCCACGCCTCGAAAGCCTCCTTGATCGCCAACAGCTCTTTCTCGTATATGCTGTAGTTACGTTCAGCATTCGAGAGTGTCCGCGAATGGAACGAGCAAGGATGAAGGCGATCATCAGCACCCCGCTGGGAGAGCACGCATCCAAGCGCAAAGTCCGACGCATCTGACTCTACGACGAACGGCTTGGATGGGTCCGGATGCACCAGAACGGGCTCCGAAACGAAGGCATCCTTCAAGGATCTGAATGCTTTATCGGCTTCGCGGGACCACTGGAAGCCATGCGTCTTCCGGAAGAGCCGAGTCATGGGCCCCGCGATCTTTGCGTATCCATCGATGAAGCGTCGATAGAAGTTCGCAAACCCGACAAAGGATCGAAGATCCGAGATGTTGCGCGGTATGGGCCAATCCAAGATCGCAGAGAGCTTGGATCGCTCCATACCGATGCCCTCGGGCGAGACCATGAAACCAAGGAACGAGACCGAGGTTTTGGAGAACTCGCACTTCTCCAGCTTGCAATACAGCTTTGCAGCTCGGAGCTTCGAGAGGACCTGCTTGACGTGCTCTACATGCTGCGACGGATCAGCACTGTAGATCAAGATATCGTCAAGATACGCAATTGCGAACTGGTCCAACTCGGTGCGCAGGACGTCGTTGATGAAGTGCTGGAACGTCGCTGGCGCGTTGGTGAGCCCAAAGGGCATCACCAAGTACTCGAAGTGCCCATATCGAGTACGGAAAGCTGTCTTCCACTCGTCCCCGGAGCGGATGCGCAGCAGATTGTAGGCTCCACGAAGGTCCAGCTTAGTGAACACCTTCGCGCCTCGAAGTCGGTCCAGCAGCTCGCCGATCAGCGGTAAAGGGTAACGGTTCTTTACCGTGATACCGTTCAGTGCGCGGTAGTCAACGCAAAGACGAAGTGAGCCGTCCTTCTTCTTGACGAAGAGGATTGGTGAGCCTGCTGGGGACGACGAAGGACGAACGAATCCCTTGGCAAGATTCTCGTCGAGATAGTCACGCAGAGCGTGAAGTTCGGGCTCGGACAGTGAGTACAGAGGCCCGAACTTTGGCGACTTGCCCGGCTCCAAGTCAATGGGGCAGTCATAAGGGCGATGCGGAGGCAAGGAGTCAGCTTCCTGTTTAGAGAAAACAGACAGGAAGTCCTTGTACTCCGCAGGCACTTCGACAGTCGCAGTGCTCGGCTCGTCAGTGGGCAGGACATGGACCTGAAAGATGGTCAGGGGTTGCGTTCCATGCCTGCATGCATCCAAAGACTCGCGCATCGAGCGGTAATCAATGCTGCAGACGCGGAGAGGAGCGTCCGAGCTGAGAGGAGGGGCGTGGACAAGGTCAGAATAATGTTCGACGGTTACTTTATTCTGAACAATGTCCGAAGAACAAACAACAGGAGGAGGTACATCAAGGAGGGAAAGAGAACTGACAACAGAAGAAGGGGTTTGGGAAGAGCGAAGGGGTTCGGGAGGAACAAGACAAGAAGGGGAAGACGAAGGTGGGAGCGTAGGAGAGGAGCTTAGATCAATCAAAGGAGTGGAATCATCAAGAAGGGGAGTGACATTGGAGGAAGTGGAGCAAGACGAAAGAGAAGTAGTGCATGGAGAGGGGTCGGAATCAACAGAAGGAGGGAGACAAAGAAGACCGCGAGACCAGACAATCTTGGGCTCGGCGGTGCGCAACCAAGGAAAGCCAAGGATAAGTGGTTGATGTGGAGACCTGATCACATCGAACCGAAGGCGTTGCGAGACGTCCCCGAGAATCACCTCGAGTGGAGCAGTCTCGCGGAGGATGGGGCCAGACGACAGCGGCTTACCATCCACGCCTTCCACTGCCAAGGGCGAAGCCTTGGAGCAGGTGGGGACAGAGTGTCGAGCAACAAAGTCCTCGTCGATAAAGTTGCCAGAGGCACCAGAATCGACAAGTCCTTCGCACGACAGAGAATCACCAGAAGGAAGACGAACAGCGACGGGAACAACCAACGAGCAACGACGAACAGACGAAACACAAGACTTTGGTTCGGTACCAGCTTCGGCACCAGGGTTGCGGCTAGCACAGACAGTTAACTTTGCCGAGGGTTGGCAGGACAGCTCAGGTATTTGCACCTGTGGATGAGGTGCAGTTCCCAGTGACACCAGAGGTGCCACGGGTACTATGCCAGAGCTGAGAGTGTCCGCCGGTCCAGAGGCAAGGCGAAGCTGTCCGCACATCACTGCTTCCCCAGTACTTACCAAAGGCACCTTACCAATGTCTTCACTTTCGGAAGGCGGTGGGCACGGCTCCGGTTCAAGGCCTTCACTTAGAACCGGGCCTGGTCGTTTCCCGAACTGAAGTCTTGCACTTCTCCATCTTCGTAAACGATGGTGCGGATGATCCTCGGGCCGGGAGGTCCAGGGGGCGGTCCGGTAGCTCTGGTAGATCCAAACTTGACGGGGCAGTTTCGTACCAAGTGGCCCTTCTTGCCACAGTACAGGCAGAGTCCAAAGCGGCGGCGGCGTTGTTTCTCCTCGGCGGTCAGGGGTCCAGAGACGGCAGAGTCCACTTGCATGGGCTCGGAAACAATGTAGGAGGGGTGCGGCGGAGCGAGGACGGGCGCGGGAGCGATGGCGGGAACGGCAGCGGAGGCGGAACCAAAGGCGAACTGGGAAGACCGGTAGCGGGCAGGCGTGCTTCGGCGCTCTTGACGGCGCTCGCGGATTCGTGCATCGAGCTCGTTACAAAGCTCGATGTACTCCTCCAGATCTCGTGGCAGAGGGCGAACTCGCGAAAGTTCGTCTCTGACATCATCCGACAAGCCAAGTCGGAAGAACGAGATCTTTGCACCGTCGTTCCAAGTCGTATCGGCGGCAATACGAAGGAACTCGGATGCATAGACTGCGCACGGGCGGTTGCCCTGAGACAGTGTGGTGATCACTGACTCGGCAGTCCTGGCCCGATCAGGGTCGTCAAACACTTTGGAAAAGCGTTCTAGGAAATCGCCAAAAGAGTTGAGTCGGGGATCACCCATCTCAAGCATCGGAGTCGCCCACTGGAGAGCCGGTCCAGTGAGCAGACTAATGACGAATCCGACCTTAATCGGGTCAGCAGGGAACCGGTGGGGCTGCATTCGTATATACAGTTTGCACTGATTTACGAATGCCCGGAACCCTTGCCGGTTACCGTCGTAACGGTCCGGCATCTGCACGCTGTACCCAGCGGCAGGAGCATCGCGAGCTGTCCGGAGCTCGGCGAGCTCGGCCTCCAAGGCACGGAGGCGGTCCACGAGGGCAGGATCCATGGCGGGACTGGGACTGGGACTGGGAAAAAAAAAAAAAGCGAGGAGGTTCAAGAACAGGAGAGCGAAGAGGGCTCAGACACAAGTGTGCTTGAGGTTCGGACAGGACTAGGAAAGGGGCGGGGCTAGGAGCGGAAGATACCAAGCAGGTGGTATCAGTAGAAGAGAGTTCGAACAAAGTGTAAGGAGTGAACAAGCGCAAGGACGAAGACCAAGTGCTTGGTATGAGCTTTATTAGCTTTTAGCCCCGAACACCAAAGAACAAGTTTTGTTCGAACTGGTGTTCAACATAGGCTCAGACATGCAGGGCTATTTATAGACCGGGAGAAGGTCGAGGGGCAAAAGTGGGCGAGAAGGGTGGAGCATCACAGAGAAGCGAGAAGGGGGTGCGAGAGTGGCTGGTGTGCAAGCGAGAGAGGCTTGGCACAGCCCGGGGACATGTGCCGAGCGGTGGGGGAGGCAGGAAACCAGTAGACGCGGGTGGCAACGGCGCGTGCTCATGCATGGGGGCAAACAAACACGTGGGGACTCATGATTGGTGCGGAGGGCGAGAGCATGCGGGACAATCTCATTGGTCCGTTGTGATGCTGGTCATCACACTTTGGCAGCCTCCGAGTGAACTCCACCGGTAACTATCCGGTCCCCACATTCTACCTACTCACTGGTCTCGGAGTGCCAGCGGTGGATGGTGCTGTTGGACACACTGGTGAATGGTTATGGCCAGCGCGCGATGGCATTGGGTAACAAAATATTCGATCAATGGTCAAACCCGGGTGGGGTGTCCCGTTTTTTATTGGATACACTGTAAGAAAGAACAGTGTCGGGTGATGAATGAGTATGACCAATTGAGATTCAAATGGAGTATTAATGCTTGAGTTGTGAAATATGAGGCTAAAGAATAGTTTTCGGGATACATTTCGTCAGTGTATAAATCACCAAGCCGACATGAGTTCCGACAATTATGTTGTCGGGTTGCTCTTGCAAATCACGTATGTATTTTAATAGATGCAGATTATCCAGGACATGACTTACGTTCGAAGCTGCCGGTGATACTAAGGAATTTGATGCAGTAAATGTTGAAGCGTCGCCCTGAGTAGATCCCGAACGTGGGTTACTCGAGCTACTTTTATGAAGAATCCGCTGTTTAAGCTCCAGTAGAGCCCGAATTGTTTCATTGTGCAATGATAGTTCTTGGATTTCTTCGGGAGAGTACACTTTCCGGCCGTGGTAGCCAACCTCGGCAAGATCATCTTCAAAAGACTCAACCTTTGATTGCTTCATTTGATATAGTTCTGAGGGAGTAAACGAAAAATAAAACGCTAGATTGCGAGGAGAAATGAAGACTTGATGTGCGTGAGGAGGACGTTAGACGGAGATGCCTAATTTATACCCGAGCTTCACTTACAGACATGGCGCACGCGGCCAAAATAACACCCAAAAAATCTCAAGCCTCTTCAAGGCCATCTTAAACAATGTCCGAGCCCGTCCTTGTCGTCTCCGAGCACACACCCCAAACATCACCAGCCCACGCTTCAGAAATCGCCCCTGACGCACCCGCTGGCGCAAATACCGAGCCCGAGTTTGCCCCAATCATCCCACTGAACAAGGTGTTGATTACGAATACGGATGAGCTCGGGATCTTCGACCAATCCCGTCTCCTTGCCTATTTCAAGCGCCTCAACTCCTTCTCTCATCTCTACACAAAGGACGAGGTCACGGTGTAACGTCCACTACTGGGACGTTGGGGCAAGACGGGGAGGGAGGGGGTACAAGACAAGACAGGACGGGGCAGAACAGGGCGGTGCTAGGCTACTCTAGCGGACGGGTGAGCTCGGGGAGCACTTACGTTTATTCACGATAAAACCGAACTCCAGACAAACGGGGGGAACGGGGGCAACCCGCAGGTATACCCTGCGGTGGCCTGCCTGCGGTGCGTGAAAACGCAAAGCGCAGCACAGGTCACGACCCACTGCGCCGCGCAGTACGCGCAGTACGCGCAGCACAGCGTCGGAGATACCATCTCCTACACTCCCACACTTAAGAAGGCTTCCTGCGAGGAGCCCTGCGTGTGCTCTTTATTTGGGGCTCCTCGAGGTGTTTACCGTATTTACTCAGCTCCTCGGGTGCATGGGACAAGTCCTCCAGTGTTTGCCATGTGTTGCCCGAGTGTGGGTAACCAACCCACTTGACATAAAACCGAAGTGACCCATCAGCCACTTTCTTGTGCCTCACGATCCTTTCGACTTCATATTCTTGAGTATAGTATTGTCCGAGGTCGTCTTCCAGTGGTGCGTCGTCCGGGACACCTTCGTCGGCGTCGGGGAACTGTGCTGGACTGCGGGTCGTGTGGCGACGCAGCTTGGACACATGGAAGACAGGATGGAGCTTGCTTCCAGGTGGCAAGTCCAACAGGTAGTTGAGGGGACTGGGTCGGGCCGCTATCTTGAACGGTCCTCGGTACTTGGGCAACAACTTCTTTGACTGGGCTTCGGGGACCTTGATGTTGTCGGCGTCCAGGTAGACAAGGTCTCCAACTTCAAAGGAGACATCCTGGTGTCGGCGGTCGTAGTACTTCGCCATCACTTGTTGCGCATCCGTGAGCGCGTCGGCGATCATCTTGTGTCGGACTTGATGATCTTTGACAAAGGCACTTGGTTTGGGAGGCAATCCAGCCGTGGACTCGGTCAGTGTCAAGGAGGTGGGAACATCAGGCTGGAATCCGTAGAGCGCCTCAAAGGGGCTCAAGCCAGTTGTGCTCGACTTGGCGGTGTTGTATGCAAACTCTGCATGACTCAGCTGTATGTCCCAGTCGTCTTGGCTGGTCGAGGCGTATGTCCTCAGGTATTGCTCGAGGGTGCGGATCGTCCGCTCGGACTGTCCATCCGTTTGTTGGTGGTGCGAGGTTGACATGTTCAGCTTGGTGCCGAGATGGTCGAACAGACTTGTCCAAAACAAGGAGGTGAATCGGGGGTCTCGATCACTGACGATGGACTTTGGGAGGCCGTGGTGCTTGAACACATGCTTGAAGAACAGCAGTGCAAGGTCAGGCGCGGAGCATGTCGTCTGGCACGGCACAAAGTGTGCCATCTTGCTGAACCTGTCGACAAAGACAGCGATTGCATCGTGGTCCAACTTGGTCGTCGGTAGATGCGTGATGAGATCCATGGACATGCTGGTCCAGGGGCGGTCGGGAACAGGCAGGGGTTGCAGCAATCCTTGCTCTCGGGTCGTGCGTGACTTGACCATCTTGCAGGTATGGCAGGACTCGATGTACTTCTCGACGGTGCGCTTCATTCCAGGCCAGTATGCGACTTTGGCCAGTCGGTCGTATGTCTTCTCGACTCCAAAGTGTCCAGCGAGGGGCGAGTCGTGGACCTCTTGGAGCAACTTGGTCTTCAACGACGGAATGTCCGGCACACAGACACGGCTGTCCTTCTTCAGGAGGAGCAGGCCATCACGCACTGTGTACTCGGATGATTCGTCGTCCTTGGGGAGCTTAGACACCTTTCGGAACAGTTCTCCGAACTGTTTGTCGTTGGCGATGTTGTCTCGGACAACATCCAGCATCGTGTTGTCGACACTGACAGTCGACTCGTACAGTGACGCCAATTGGTAGTCGGGGCGTCGGGACAGTGCGTCAGGCACCACATTGAGTTTGCCTTTCTGGTATACAACCTCGTAGTTGTACTCGGCGAGGAACTCCATCCATCGCGCTTGGCGTCGGCTCAGGTTCTTCTTGGTGTCGAGGTAACGCAGTGACTGGTGGTCCGTCACAATCTTGAAGGGCTTGGCGGTACCGTGGAGGTACACTCGGAACTTCTGCAGCGCGTAGATGATCGCAAGCTGCTCCTTCTCGTGCACGGGATAGTTGATCTCGTGTTGGGACAGTTTGCGCGACTCGAAGGCAACGGGCCTTCCCTCCTGCATCAAAACAGCTCCCACCGCAAAGTCGGAGGCGTCGGTGTGCACGGAGACATCCGTGTTCGGGTCGAACACAGCGAGGACAGGAGCGTTCGTCAAGGCGTGCTTGAGGGTCTCGAACGCTTGGCGTTGTGGGTGGTCCCACACGAAGGGGCACTCTTTGCGGAGTAGGTCTGTGAGTGGACCGGCAGTGCGCGCCAGATCGGGGATGAATCGGCGGTAGTAGTTGACGAGACCGAGAAACGACTGCACGTCAGAGACGCATGCGAGCGGCGGCCACTCGACCACAGACTTGACCTTGGCGGGGTCGACTTCGATTCCTCTTCCTGAGACAACGTGTCCCAGGAACGGGACTTGATTCTTGAAGAACTCACACTTGGACAGTTTGGCATACAACTTGTGCTCGCGTAGCTTGGCCAGCACGCGGGCGACATGACCTTCATGGGTCGCTTCATCCTTGCTGTACACAAGGATATCATCCAGGTACACGATGACAGAGTTGTCGAGCTCTTGGCGGAACACATCGTTCATCAGCTGCATGAACGTGGCAGGTGCGTTCGTCAATCCGAACGGCAGCACTAGGAACTCGTACAGTCCGTAGCGAGTCCTGAAGGCGGTCTTGTGGACATCATCCTCGTGGATGCGGATCTGATGGTAGCCTGAGCGGAGGTCTATCTTGCTAAAGACCTTTGCTCCACTCAGACGATCCATCAACTCGTCGATCCTGGGCAACGGGTAGGTGTTCTTGATGGTCTGTTTGTTTAGTGCGCGATAGTCGACGCACATCCTGAGATCACCTTCTTTCTTCTTGACAAAGAGCACTGGTGCACCATACGGTGACTGGCTCGGGCGGATGAACCCATGGGCGAGGAGGTCATCCAACTGGCGCTTGAGTTCGTCCATCTCCGTCAGCGACAGTTGGTACGTCGGTCTTGACGGAGGCGACGAGCCTGGTTCGATGTCGATGCGATGATCGACGGTGCGTTGGGGTGGCAGGCATTGTGGCAACTGGTCGGGGAATACGTCCTTGTACTCGTCGAGCAGCTTGGTCACCACAGGCGGGGGACCGGGACCGGCTTGGTCGGTGTCGTCGACCTCACGCACGACACAGAGGAACGACGTGTCCTTCTTGATCAGCCTCTTGAATTGCATGGCTGAGAGGAGAGGTGGCATGTTGGGTGAGGCCATGCCCTGCAGGACAATGTCAGGGCCAACACGGACAGTGCGGCCTTTCCAGTCGACGACTGGAGTCGGCTCGGCACGAGCAAGCCAGCTCATGCCGAGGATGGCATCGAACTTGGTGTCGATCACTTGGAACAACAGGACAGGATGGTACTTGGGATGGAGGGCCACTCGCAGGACCACTTGGTGTGTGCACTGCTGCACACGATCGTCTGCAAGCGCCACACTCATCGGCGACTTCTTCTTGGTTGCATGTATGTTGAGCTCCTGGAGCAAGCGTCTGCTGACAAAGTTGCAGCTTGCTCCAGAGTCCACCATCATTCGGACGGTGTGACCTTGGACGGTGGCAGGGAGGTACAGCAGGGACTCTTCATGGTCCTCCTGCACAGCCTCCTGCACCATGACTTGACTTGGGGGAACGGGCGACACTTGGTCTTGGTTGGCTTCATCACGGCCACTCGGACATTTTGGATAGGGTTCGGCCATTGCGGGGGCCTGCGGCGTCAGCACGCCATTGCACACGACGTCCACGGCTTGCGGACACATGTCGGAAGCATCCGACACACACGACTTGACAGGGGTGAGGGCACAGGCGGTCCTGTCCCTCAAGGGTTCTTGATTTTCTTTTTTGTTTTGGTTTTCAATTTTGGTTTTCTCTTCACGTTCGTGGAGAGGCAGGCGGCTTGCGCCACCATGCACCTCTCGCACGACGCACAACACTTGGTTTGTTTCTCCTTCGGGGGAGGGGGCGAGGTGAACTTCCTCTGGAGACGCGTGGACTGCATTGAGCAATCCACGGCGTTGGTCTCCTACTAGGGCTCCAGAGCCACCTAGTAGGGTCGGCCGTTTCCCGACTTCATGGGGCACTCCTTGGCCTGGTGTCCCGGTCGGTGACAGAAGAAGCAGGAACCATGGCGGAGGTCCTCCTGCTTCTGTCTGTCCTTGGGGGAGACAGTGGCAGCTTGCTGGAACCGGGAGCGGGGAGGGCCACGAGCCTCCATGGCGTTGACGTCAACGTCCATGGGCTCAGGCATGGGTCTTGCGGGCGGGGCCGGGCGAGGCGGACGGGCTGGGACGTGATGAGACCGATGGCCGCCTGCCAGCTGCGGGTAGAACTGGCGGCCATGGTACTGGACGTTGTCGAGGTTCTCGGCAACGTCCATCATCACGTCCAGGGACTTGCGGGCATCAGGGTTGCTGGCGATGTACTCTCTGATCTTGGGCTTGAGGCCCTTCTGGAAGAGGTACATCGCATCAGCAGAGCCCAGCTCCTCAATCTGGGAGGAGAGGTCTTCAAACTCCTCGATGTAGCGGGTCACAGAACCACGCTGCACGAGAGAGTATAGCTTGTCACGGGCAATGAGTTCAGCATTGGGGCTGCCGAAGCGGCGACGGAGGCGGTCCTTGAAGTCGTCAAACACACCTTCGCTCTGCTCGTCGAACCCTTGGCGGCGGTACCAACGGTACGCCTGGTCCTTTAAGCAGAGCTTGGCGGCGACGATGTGGTGGGTGGGGGCGACTTGGGCAGCATCGAGGTAGTCCTCGAGTTGCTGCAGCCAGTCCTCCACCGAGGAGGAGCGGCTCTTCCCAGTAAACACTGGGGCACGGAAGGTCTTGAGGAAGGCTTCCGGAAGTGGGCGGGGGTTGCTCATGGCAGGGGCAGGCTCCAGGGACAGAGAGGAGAGTCGGTCGGCAAGAGAGGCGGGATCCAGCTTGAGGATCTAGAAAGAGGACAAACAGGACGAAAACAAGACGAGGATTTCCGATGCTACCATGTAACGTCCACTACTGGGACGTTGGGGCAAGACGGGGAGGGAGGGGGTACAAGACAAGACAGGACGGGGCAGAACAGGGCGGTGCTAGGCTACTCTAGCGGACGGGTGAGCTCGGGGAGCACTTACGTTTATTCACGATAAAACCGAACTCCAGACAAACGGGGGGAACGGGGGCAACCCGCAGGTATACCCTGCGGTGGCCTGCCTGCGGTGCGTGAAAACGCAAAGCGCAGCACAGGTCACGACCCACTGCGCCGCGCAGTACGCGCAGTACGCGCAGCACAGCGTCGGAGATACCATCTCCTACACAAAGTGTGCCATCTTGCTGAACCTGTCGACAAAGACAGCGATTGCATCGTGGTCCAACTTGGTCGTCGGTAGATGCGTGATGAGATCCATGGACATGCTGGTCCAGGGGCGGTCGGGAACAGGCAGGGGTTGCAGCAATCCTTGCTCTCGGGTCGTGCGTGACTTGACCATCTTGCAGGTATGGCAGGACTCGATGTACTTCTCGACGGTGCGCTTCATTCCAGGCCAGTATGCGACTTTGGCCAGTCGGTCGTATGTCTTCTCGACTCCAAAGTGTCCAGCGAGGGGCGAGTCGTGGACCTCTTGGAGCAACTTGGTCTTCAACGACGGAATGTCCGGCACACAGACACGGCTGTCCTTCTTCAGGAGGAGCAGGCCATCACGCACTGTGTACTCGGATGATTCGTCGTCCTTGGGGAGCTTAGACACCTTTCGGAACAGTTCTCCGAACTGTTTGTCGTTGGCGATGTTGTCTCGGACAACATCCAGCATCGTGTTGTCGACACTGACAGTCGACTCGTACAGTGACGCCAATTGGTAGTCGGGGCGTCGGGACAGTGCGTCAGGCACCACATTGAGTTTGCCTTTCTGGTATACAACCTCGTAGTTGTACTCGGCGAGGAACTCCATCCATCGCGCTTGGCGTCGGCTCAGGTTCTTCTTGGTGTCGATGTAACGTCCACTACTGGGACGTTGGGGCAAGACGGGGAGGGAGGGGGTACAAGACAAGACAGGACGGGGCAGAACAGGGCGGTGCTAGGCTACTCTAGCGGACGGGTGAGCTCGGGGAAGCACTTACGTTTATTCACGATAAAACCGAACTCCAGACAAACGGGGGGAACGGGGGCAACCCGCAGGTATACCCTGCGGTGGCCTGCCTGCGGTGCGTGAAAACGCAAAGCGCAGCACAGGTCACGACCCACTGCGCCGCGCAGTACGCGCAGTACGCGCAGCACAGCGTCGGAGATACCATCTCCTACACTCCCACACTTAAGAAGGCTTCCTGCGAGGAGCCCTGCGTGTGCTCTTTATTTGGGGCTCCTCGAGGTGTTTACCGTATTTACTCAGCTCCTCGGGTGCATGGGACAAGTCCTCCAGTGTTTGCCATGTGTTGCCCGAGTGTGGGTAACCAACCCACTTGACATAAAACCGAAGTGACCCATCAGCCACTTTCTTGTGCCTCACGATCCTTTCGACTTCATATTCTTGAGTATAGTATTGTCCGAGGTCGTCTTCCAGTGGTGCGTCGTCCGGGACACCTTCGTCGGCGTCGGGGAACTGTGCTGGACTGCGGGTCGTGTGGCGACGCAGCTTGGACACATGGAAGACAGGATGGAGCTTGCTTCCAGGTGGCAAGTCCAACAGGTAGTTGAGGGGACTGGGTCGGGCCGCTATCTTGAACGGTCCTCGGTACTTGGGCAACAACTTCTTTGACTGGGCTTCGGGGACCTTGATGTTGTCGGCGTCCAGGTAGACAAGGTCTCCAACTTCAAAGGAGACATCCTGGTGTCGGCGGTCGTAGTACTTCGCCATCACTTGTTGCGCATCCGTGAGCGCGTCGGCGATCATCTTGTGTCGGACTTGATGATCTTTGACAAAGGCACTTGGTTTGGGAGGCAATCCAGCCGTGGACTCGGTCAGTGTCAAGGAGGTGGGAACATCAGGCTGGAATCCGTAGAGCGCCTCAAAGGGGCTCAAGCCAGTTGTGCTCGACTTGGCGGTGTTGTATGCAAACTCTGCATGACTCAGCTGTATGTCCCAGTCGTCTTGGCTGGTCGAGGCGTATGTCCTCAGGTATTGCTCGAGGGTGCGGATCGTCCGCTCGGACTGTCCATCCGTTTGTTGGTGGTGCGAGGTTGACATGTTCAGCTTGGTGCCGAGATGGTCGAACAGACTTGTCCAAAACAAGGAGGTGAATCGGGGGTCTCGATCACTGACGATGGACTTTGGGAGGCCGTGGTGCTTGAACACATGCTTGAAGAACAGCAGTGCAAGGTCAGGCGCGGAGCATGTCGTCTGGCACGGCACAAAGTGTGCCATCTTGCTGAACCTGTCGACAAAGACAGCGATTGCATCGTGGTCCAACTTGGTCGTCGGTAGATGCGTGATGAGATCCATGGACATGCTGGTCCAGGGGCGGTCGGGAACAGGCAGGGGTTGCAGCAATCCTTGCTCTCGGGTCGTGCGTGACTTGACCATCTTGCAGGTATGGCAGGACTCGATGTACTTCTCGACGGTGCGCTTCATTCCAGGCCAGTATGCGACTTTGGCCAGTCGGTCGTATGTCTTCTCGACTCCAAAGTGTCCAGCGAGGGGCGAGTCGTGGACCTCTTGGAGCAACTTGGTCTTCAACGACGGAATGTCCGGCACACAGACACGGCTGTCCTTCTTCAGGAGGAGCAGGCCATCACGCACTGTGTACTCGGATGATTCGTCGTCCTTGGGGAGCTTAGACACCTTTCGGAACAGTTCTCCGAACTGTTTGTCGTTGGCGATGTTGTCTCGGACAACATCCAGCATCGTGTTGTCGACACTGACAGTCGACTCGTACAGTGACGCCAATTGGTAGTCGGGGCGTCGGGACAGTGCGTCAGGCACCACATTGAGTTTGCCTTTCTGGTATACAACCTCGTAGTTGTACTCGGCGAGGAACTCCATCCATCGCGCTTGGCGTCGGCTCAGGTTCTTCTTGGTGTCGAGGTAACGCAGTGACTGGTGGTCCGTCACAATCTTGAAGGGCTTGGCGGTACCGTGGAGGTACACTCGGAACTTCTGCAGCGCGTAGATGATCGCAAGCTGCTCCTTCTCGTGCACGGGATAGTTGATCTCGTGTTGGGACAGTTTGCGCGACTCGAAGGCAACGGGCCTTCCCTCCTGCATCAAAACAGCTCCCACCGCAAAGTCGGAGGCGTCGGTGTGCACGGAGACATCCGTGTTCGGGTCGAACACAGCGAGGACAGGAGCGTTCGTCAAGGCGTGCTTGAGGGTCTCGAACGCTTGGCGTTGTGGGTGGTCCCACACGAAGGGGCACTCTTTGCGGAGTAGGTCTGTGAGTGGACCGGCAGTGCGCGCCAGATCGGGGATGAATCGGCGGTAGTAGTTGACGAGACCGAGAAACGACTGCACGTCAGAGACGCATGCGAGCGGCGGCCACTCGACCACAGACTTGACCTTGGCGGGGTCGACTTCGATTCCTCTTCCTGAGACAACGTGTCCCAGGAACGGGACTTGATTCTTGAAGAACTCACACTTGGACAGTTTGGCATACAACTTGTGCTCGCGTAGCTTGGCCAGCACGCGGGCGACATGACCTTCATGGGTCGCTTCATCCTTGCTGTACACAAGGATATCATCCAGGTACACGATGACAGAGTTGTCGAGCTCTTGGCGGAACACATCGTTCATCAGCTGCATGAACGTGGCAGGTGCGTTCGTCAATCCGAACGGCAGCACTAGGAACTCGTACAGTCCGTAGCGAGTCCTGAAGGCGGTCTTGTGGACATCATCCTCGTGGATGCGGATCTGATGGTAGCCTGAGCGGAGGTCTATCTTGCTAAAGACCTTTGCTCCACTCAGACGATCCATCAACTCGTCGATCCTGGGCAACGGGTAGGTGTTCTTGATGGTCTGTTTGTTTAGTGCGCGATAGTCGACGCACATCCTGAGATCACCTTCTTTCTTCTTGACAAAGAGCACTGGTGCACCATACGGTGACTGGCTCGGGCGGATGAACCCATGGGCGAGGAGGTCATCCAACTGGCGCTTGAGTTCGTCCATCTCCGTCAGCGACAGTTGGTACGTCGGTCTTGACGGAGGCGACGAGCCTGGTTCGATGTCGATGCGATGATCGACGGTGCGTTGGGGTGGCAGGCATTGTGGCAACTGGTCGGGGAATACGTCCTTGTACTCGTCGAGCAGCTTGGTCACCACAGGCGGGGGACTGTCAAGACTGGACAACGGGGCAAGCAGGGAAGTGCGCAAGAGTCCTAATGCAAGACTCGAACGTAGGGAGAGGAGCGGGGACTGGACTGGGACACAGAGTGTCAAGTGTGAAGCCAAAGTTTTATTCTAGATCCAAGGCTTAGGATACTAAAAATACAAAGTGGCAAGACGAAGGCAAAAGACAGAGGCTGGTCGGAGGGCTATTTATGCGAGCGCCAAGGATCGACGCTGCAGAGCGAGGGGGCAGGAGCGAAGCAGCGGCGGGGAGGGCGAAGCAGCGAGCGAAGCAGGTGGCGGCCGTGACTCGGGATCCGTGAGTCAGCGGGCGTCAGTGGCGGCGGCTTGGCGGCGCCAAGGCGTCAGGCGGCGTCGAGGCGGCGTCGTGGGCGTAACCCATGACCAACAGCAAGGGAGCGGGAACGGAACACAGGCAGCGCGCGTGCTTGCGGTAAGACAACAAGGCAGCACAGCGCGGGAAACAAACAAACAGAAGGAAGGGAAAGCACTAAGACAGGCAAACAGAAAGGAAAGGGCAAGGGTAAAGGAAGGGAGTGGGCAAAGGCAGAGGGTGTTCATGACACTACCCCCCTCTCAAGGCCCGAGCTCCGAGAGGGCCAGGCTTCGAGGGATGAGAGGAGTGGTAGGCAGCGACAGGCTCCGGACAATGTGCAAGATTGCTGGCGGGCTCCCAGGTGCAATCCATCACCGTGTAGCCACGCCAGTGCACAAGATACTGGAGCTTACCTCGGAACAGCCTGGAGTCCAGGATCTGTTCGACTTCCCATTCGTCGTGGCCGTCGACTTGGATGGGTGGAGGGGGCGGGATCGTTCGACCTGGGATCTTGTCGTCGGCGGCAGGCTCGAGCAGGGAGACGTGGAAGACAGGATGAATGCGCATGGACGAGGACAAGTCCAACTTGAAAGCGCGGGAACCGACTTGAGCGACGATCTTGAACGGCCCAAGCTTGGTGTGGTCGAGCTTGGCCGTGGGTCGCTGGGTCTTGATGTTCTTGGCGGAGAGCCAGACTCGGTCTCCAACCTTGAACGGAGGGGAAGGGGAGTGGCCGGGGTCGTAGAACTTGGCTTGGGAGTCCTGGGCGAGGGCGATGTTGAACTTGAGTTCATCGTGGAGGGAGTGAATGGCTCGGGCTTGATCGTCGGCGACGGAGGCATTCTTGGTGGTGCGGGGAAGGGCGACGGAAAAACGAGGGTGGTAGCCGGTGTAGGCGAAGAAGGGGGAGCAGCCGAGGGTTGCTTGAGAGGTGTTGTTGTAGGTGAACTCGGCGTGAGGGAGGAGCTGGGCCCAGTCGTCTTGCTGGAAGTTGATGAAGCAGCGGAGGTACTGCTCGAGGATGGCGTTGACCCGCTCGGTCTGGCCGTCGGTCTGCGGATGGAAGGCAGTCGACATCTTGTGCTTGATCTTGAGGCGGGTCAGGACGGCTTGGAAGAACTTGGAGGCAAAGGTAGATCCTCGGTCTGAGACGATATCGTCTGGAAGACCGTGCTTGGTGAAGACATGCTCGACAAACATCCGAGCAGTGTCTTCGGCGTTGGCCTCGTTGCTTGACGGGACGAAGTGGGCCATCTTGGTGAAGCGGTCGACAAACACACAGATGGCTGTGTGTCCAGAGGACTCGGGAAGCTGGGTGATGAAGTCGACCGAAACAGAAGACCAAGGGCGATCGGGAACAGGGAGCGAGGCAAGGAGTCCGTAGGGCTTGTGACGGGAGTGCTTGTTCCGCTGGCAGGTGTCGCATCCGGAGACATACTCCTTGATGTAACGACGCATGGTCGGCCAGTGGAAGGTCCGGGAGACGAGCTCGAAGGTCTTGGCGACGCCGAAGTGGCCGGCGGTCGGCGAGTCGTGGCACTCGACGAGGATCTTGCGCTTGAGCTCGGGGACATCGGGGACGCAGACGAGACCTTCAAAGAGCAGAAGGTCGTTGTCGACGGAGTAGCCGGGACAGGAGGCAGGGTTCTTGAGGACTTGGGACAGGATCGGACCAAAGGTAGAGTCCTTCTTGAGGCTTGACTTGATGAGGACGGCGATATCCTCAGACTCGGGGGCAACGGGAACGGCTCGGAGGGCGGAAACGAAGAGTTTTGGTGGCAGCAGGGTCTGGGTGTTCGGGGAGCTACGGGAGTCACCCCCCTCCTTAGGGAACTTGTCCTTGCGGGAGAGGGCGTCGGCGGCATTGTTGAGGGTTCCGGGTCGATACCTGATGACGAAGTTGTAGTCGCCAAGGATCTCGGACCAACGGACTTGGCGACGGCTGAGGTTGCGGGAGGTCTGGAAGTATTCAAGGTTCTTGTGGTCGGTGACGACCTCGGTGGCTTGGGAGGAGAACTCGAGGTAGTGTCTCCATTGCTTGAAGGCTGCGACGATGGCGAGAAGTTCCTTATCATAGATTTGATAATTCATTTCTGCATCGAGCAGCTTCCGGGAGTAGAAGGCCACGGGGTGGAGGAGGCCTTCGTCGTCGCGCTGACTGAGAACAGCGCCAAGAGCATAGTCAGATGCGTCGGCTTCGATGACGCACTGACGCTCGGGGTCGAAGTGGCGGAGGACAGGACCGGTGCTCAGGCATTCCTTGAGCTTCAGGAATGACGTTTGAGCCGAGGGAGACCAGGAGAACTTGATGTCCTTCTTCAGGAGGTCCGTCAGCGGGGTGGCGATCTTGGAATAATCCTTGACGAACCGACGGTAGAAGTTCGCCAGGCCGAGGAAGACTTGGATGTCGTGGGCAGATCGGGGGATCTCCCACTCCTGGATGGCCTTGACCTTGTCGGGATCCATGGAGATTCCATCGGGCGAGATGATGAACCCGAGGAAGGCGACGGAGGACTGGTCGAACTCACACTTTTCAAGCTTGAGTGAGAGTCCGGCGTCTTGGAGCTTGGTCAGGACTTTCTTGACATGAGCCTCGTGCTCGGCAGGATCGGAGGAGTAGATGAGGATGTCGTCCAGGTAGACGACCACGAACTGGTCAAGGTATTCTCGGAGGACATCGTTGACGAAGGCTTGGAACGAGGCAGGAGCGTTGGTCAAGCCGAACGGCATGACGTTGTACTCGAAGTGGCCGTAGCGACAGCGGAAGGCCGTCTTCCACTCTTCACCTTCAGCGATGCGCAAGAGGTTGTATGCGCCTCGCATGTCGAGCTTGGTGAAGATCTTGGCCTTGCCGAGGTTGTCGAACGTCTCGGCAATCAGGGGCAAGGGACAACGGTTCGGCACGGTGATCTTGTTCAGGGCCCGGTAGTCGACGCAGAGACGGAGGGAGCCATCCTTCTTCTTGACGAACAGGACTGGGGCACCGGCAGGGGACTCGGAACGGCGGATGAAACCCTTGGACAAGTTCTCTTGGATGTAGGTGTGGAGGGCGTCCATCTCCGGCTTGGAGAGGTTGTAGACGGGCCCAAACGACGGGGACGCACCTTCGACCAACGGGATCGTGTGGTCGTAAGGGCGGTGCTGGGGGAGCTTGTCGGCCTCGGACTTGGAAAACACCTTGGCAAAGGACGAGTACTTGGAGGGGACAGAGGGCTCGGCCTTGGGCTTGGCTCCAGCGTCGACGGAGCAGAGGGACAGGACTCGGGCAGCATCCAAGAGGAACACTTCCAGGCCTTCCTTCTGGACGGCGTGCTGGAAGGGGATGCTGCCGATCAGGCTGACGCTGGGCAGGGACTGGGTCTTGGTCTTGGTCTTTGGGACGGCAGGAGGCAAGGCAGGACTGGGCTTGGGCACGGCAGGAGGCAAGGCAGGACTGGGCTTGGGCACGGCAGGAGGCAAGGCAGGGAGGATCTCGGGCTCGGCTGGGGACTCGGCTGGGGACTTGGCAGGAACGATCTTGGACTCGGGCAGGGACACGGCAGGCTCGGCGGGGACCTCAGCAGGGGACTCGGCAGGCGGCTCGGCAGGGCTGGACCTAGAGGACTGTGGCTCGGGAGAGAACGGGGAGGCCAAACTGTGGATAGAGGTGCAAGGCAAGAAAATAGAGTCATGGTGCCAGTCAAAGTAGGGCTTGTGTTTCTTGATCCAATCCATACCCAAGATGATCGGGTATGAAGCCAAGGGAATCAGCGCGAACGAGATTTGTTCATAGTGGCTGATGCCTGTGATCATAGAAACACAAACTCCAAGACTAGACTCCATCGAAGAACCATCGGCAAGAGTGATGACGAAAGAAGTTGCAAAGGTGGGGAGAGCGTGGGTTGCGGCGAATCCAGTGTCCATAAACGAAGTAACCGCGCCGGTATCGATCATGGCGGTTGCCCGTATGGACTCTGGACCGCACAGCAGAGTCACAGCGAGGGAGGGCTGACGTTGGATGTCAGGCTCGGGAGGCGAAGACGAAGAAGCAAGAGCAGTGGAAACGGTGGCAATGGTGACGGGGGCAAGATGGCAAAAGGCAGAAGAGTGATTTACCGTGGAGACATTTACAGGAGGAAGATTTATGACATGATTGACGCCTAGGAAAGCTCCTCCGACCTTTTCTAGGCAGAGAAGTTTTCCTGGTCGTCAAGTTTATTCACATCAACGACAGCCAAAGAAGCATCGATGGCAGCCAAGCGGGAGGATGCCTTATTGGGGCAGCGAAGGGCAATGTGCCCTTCCTGCTTGCAATAAAAGCAGCGGTTGGCAGCACGGAGGGCGGCCTTGTCCTCGGCGGTCAGCCTGCGAGCGGAGGCCTGGCTGAGGTCCATGGGCTGCGGAACGTTGAAGGCTTGAGCGGGGCGAGGAGGAGGAGCAGGAGCGAAGGGGCGAGGAGCCGGACGGAAAGGGAGAGGAGCCGGACGAGCAGGAGCAGGAGCAGGAGCGGAGCGGTGGTTGGGACGGCGGGAACGTTGGTCCTCCTGGCGGTTGTCGATGGCGATCGCCGCTTGCATGAGATCTTCGAGGTTGTCGAAGGAGCGGCGGGAGAGTTCGTCTTGAACCGAGGGCTTGAGTCCACTCTCGAAGTGGAACATGAGAGGGTCTTGGGACCAAGTGAGGAGGTGGACGGCTTGGCGGCGGTACTCGGCGGCATAGGCGGCGGCGGAGGTGACTTGGTAAAGCCTGACCATCTCGCGAGCAGCGGCGATGGTGGGCTGGACCTGGCCAAAGGCAGCACGGAGCCACTCGGAGAAACCGGCAAAGTCACGGATGGCAGGGGGAGAGCACTCGGGGTCTCTCTCCAACTGATCGATGTACGGCTGCATGTAGTCTGCAGCAGTACCATCGAGATAGGATAAGGCGTAGAACACCTTATCCCTTTCAGTCTGGAAGAGGGGAGGGTTGGACACGAAGGCCAGTCTGCAATGCGAGAGGAAGGCATTGCAGCGGCTCGGGTCCTTACCAGAGAAGCGATCAGGGGGACCTATCTGCCTGGTGGCAGAGTTGCGACCAGCAGGGTTGTCCTCGGGGTCTTGGGCAGGATCATCGACGTCGTCAGGAACGCCGAAGTAGGGGCGACCTGCACGACGGATCGGGGCGGGAGCGGGAGCAGGAGGAGGTAGCTGGGCCTGGTAGCTGCGGAGGGCCTCCTGGACACTGGCGGCGACCACTTGGCGGACATCCTCTTCACGGCGAGCCAGGACCTGGTCCATACGATCGGTGATGCGGTTGAGCGCATCATCCTGATCGTGGAGGAACTTGGAAAAGTCCTGGAGAGAACGGGCGTTCTCGGCGGACTGGATAATGACCGCACGGATGGCCTGGAGCTCGGGCTCGGAAAGGCCAGAAGGGGAAGCCATTGGTAAAAGAGATAGAGAAGGGGACGGGGCAAAGGCAGGGCAAGTGGGGGGTTGTTGAAGGTCTTGCCAAGTGTCAAGACTGGACAACGGGGCAAGCAGGGAAGTGCGCAAGAGTCCTAATGCAAGACTCGAACGTAGGGAGAGGAGCGGGGACTGGACTGGGACACAGAGTGTCAAGTGTGAAGCCAAAGTTTTATTCTAGATCCAAGGCTTAGGATACTAAAAATACAAAGTGGCAAGACGAAGGCAAAAGACAGAGGCTGGTCGGAGGGCTATTTATGCGAGCGCCAAGGATCGACGCTGCAGAGCGAGGGGGCAGGAGCGAAGCAGCGGCGGGGAGGGCGAAGCAGCGAGCGAAGCAGGTGGCGGCCGTGACTCGGGATCCGTGAGTCAGCGGGCGTCAGTGGCGGCGGCTTGGCGGCGCCAAGGCGTCAGGCGGCGTCGAGGCGGCGTCGTGGGCGTAACCCATGACCAACAGCAAGGGAGCGGGAACGGAACACAGGCAGCGCGCGTGCTTGCGGTAAGACAACAAGGCAGCACAGCGCGGGAAACAAACAAACAGAAGGAAGGGAAAGCACTAAGACAGGCAAACAGAAAGGAAAGGGCAAGGGTAAAGGAAGGGAGTGGGCAAAGGCAGAGGGTGTTCATGACAGGGACCGGGACCGGCTTGGTCGGTGTCGTCGACCTCACGCACGACACAGAGGAACGACGTGTCCTTCTTGATCAGCCTCTTGAATTGCATGGCTGAGAGGAGAGGTGGCATGTTGGGTGAGGCCATGCCCTGCAGGACAATGTCAGGGCCAACACGGACAGTGCGGCCTTTCCAGTCGACGACTGGAGTCGGCTCGGCACGAGCAAGCCAGCTCATGCCGAGGATGGCATCGAACTTGGTGTCGATCACTTGGAACAACAGGACAGGATGGTACTTGGGATGGAGGGCCACTCGCAGGACCACTTGGTGTGTGCACTGCTGCACACGATCGTCTGCAAGCGCCACACTCATCGGCGACTTCTTCTTGGTTGCATGTATGTTGAGCTCCTGGAGCAAGCGTCTGCTGACAAAGTTGCAGCTTGCTCCAGAGTCCACCATCATTCGGACGGTGTGACCTTGGACGGTGGCAGGGAGGTACAGCAGGGACTCTTCATGGTCCTCCTGCACAGCCTCCTGCACCATGACTTGACTTGGGGGAACGGGCGACACTTGGTCTTGGTTGGCTTCATCACGGCCACTCGGACATTTTGGATAGGGTTCGGCCATTGCGGGGGCCTGCGGCGTCAGCACGCCATTGCACACGACGTCCACGGCTTGCGGACACATGTCGGAAGCATCCGACACACACGACTTGACAGGGGTGAGGGCACAGGCGGTCCTGTCCCTCAAGGGTTCTTGATTTTCTTTTTTGTTTTGGTTTTCAATTTTGGTTTTCTCTTCACGTTCGTGGAGAGGCAGGCGGCTTGCGCCACCATGCACCTCTCGCACGACGCACAACACTTGGTTTGTTTCTCCTTCGGGGGAGGGGGCGAGGTGAACTTCCTCTGGAGACGCGTGGACTGCATTGAGCAATCCACGGCGTTGGTCTCCTACTAGGGCTCCAGAGCCACCTAGTAGGGTCGGCCGTTTCCCGACTTCATGGGGCACTCCTTGGCCTGGTGTCCCGGTCGGTGACAGAAGAAGCAGGAACCATGGCGGAGGTCCTCCTGCTTCTGTCTGTCCTTGGGGGAGACAGTGGCAGCTTGCTGGAACCGGGAGCGGGGAGGGCCACGAGCCTCCATGGCGTTGACGTCAACGTCCATGGGCTCAGGCATGGGTCTTGCGGGCGGGGCCGGGCGAGGCGGACGGGCTGGGACGTGATGAGACCGATGGCCGCCTGCCAGCTGCGGGTAGAACTGGCGGCCATGGTACTGGACGTTGTCGAGGTTCTCGGCAACGTCCATCATCACGTCCAGGGACTTGCGGGCATCAGGGTTGCTGGCGATGTACTCTCTGATCTTGGGCTTGAGGCCCTTCTGGAAGAGGTACATCGCATCAGCAGAGCCCAGCTCCTCAATCTGGGAGGAGAGGTCTTCAAACTCCTCGATGTAGCGGGTCACAGAACCACGCTGCACGAGAGAGTATAGCTTGTCACGGGCAATGAGTTCAGCATTGGGGCTGCCGAAGCGGCGACGGAGGCGGTCCTTGAAGTCGTCAAACACACCTTCGCTCTGCTCGTCGAACCCTTGGCGGCGGTACCAACGGTACGCCTGGTCCTTTAAGCAGAGCTTGGCGGCGACGATGTGGTGGGTGGGGGCGACTTGGGCAGCATCGAGGTAGTCCTCGAGTTGCTGCAGCCAGTCCTCCACCGAGGAGGAGCGGCTCTTCCCAGTAAACACTGGGGCACGGAAGGTCTTGAGGAAGGCTTCCGGAAGTGGGCGGGGGTTGCTCATGGCAGGGGCAGGCTCCAGGGACAGAGAGGAGAGTCGGTCGGCAAGAGAGGCGGGATCCAGCTTGAGGATCTAGAAAGAGGACAAACAGGACGAAAACAAGACGAGGATTTCCGATGCTACCATGTAACGTCCACTACTGGGACGTTGGGGCAAGACGGGGAGGGAGGGGGTACAAGACAAGACAGGACGGGGCAGAACAGGGCGGTGCTAGGCTACTCTAGCGGACGGGTGAGCTCGGGGAAGCACTTACGTTTATTCACGATAAAACCGAACTCCAGACAAACGGGGGGAACGGGGGCAACCCGCAGGTATACCCTGCGGTGGCCTGCCTGCGGTGCGTGAAAACGCAAAGCGCAGCACAGGTCACGACCCACTGCGCCGCGCAGTACGCGCAGTACGCGCAGCACAGCGTCGGAGATACCATCTCCTACAGTCGAGGTAACGCAGTGACTGGTGGTCCGTCACAATCTTGAAGGGCTTGGCGGTACCGTGGAGGTACACTCGGAACTTCTGCAGCGCGTAGATGATCGCAAGCTGCTCCTTCTCGTGCACGGGATAGTTGATCTCGTGTTGGGACAGTTTGCGCGACTCGAAGGCAACGGGCCTTCCCTCCTGCATCAAAACAGCTCCCACCGCAAAGTCGGAGGCGTCGGTGTGCACGGAGACATCCGTGTTCGGGTCGAACACAGCGAGGACAGGAGCGTTCGTCAAGGCGTGCTTGAGGGTCTCGAACGCTTGGCGTTGTGGGTGGTCCCACACGAAGGGGCACTCTTTGCGGAGTAGGTCTGTGAGTGGACCGGCAGTGCGCGCCAGATCGGGGATGAATCGGCGGTAGTAGTTGACGAGACCGAGAAACGACTGCACGTCAGAGACGCATGCGAGCGGCGGCCACTCGACCACAGACTTGACCTTGGCGGGGTCGACTTCGATTCCTCTTCCTGAGACAACGTGTCCCAGGAACGGGACTTGATTCTTGAAGAACTCACACTTGGACAGTTTGGCATACAACTTGTGCTCGCGTAGCTTGGCCAGCACGCGGGCGACATGACCTTCATGGGTCGCTTCATCCTTGCTGTACACAAGGATATCATCCAGGTACACGATGACAGAGTTGTCGAGCTCTTGGCGGAACACATCGTTCATCAGCTGCATGAACGTGGCAGGTGCGTTCGTCAATCCGAACGGCAGCACTAGGAACTCGTACAGTCCGTAGCGAGTCCTGAAGGCGGTCTTGTGGACATCATCCTCGTGGATGCGGATCTGATGGTAGCCTGAGCGGAGGTCTATCTTGCTAAAGACCTTTGCTCCACTCAGACGATCCATCAACTCGTCGATCCTGGGCAACGGGTAGGTGTTCTTGATGGTCTGTTTGTTTAGTGCGCGATAGTCGACGCACATCCTGAGATCACCTTCTTTCTTCTTGACAAAGAGCACTGGTGCACCATACGGTGACTGGCTCGGGCGGATGAACCCATGGGCGAGGAGGTCATCCAACTGGCGCTTGAGTTCGTCCATCTCCGTCAGCGACAGTTGGTACGTCGGTCTTGACGGAGGCGACGAGCCTGGTTCGATGTCGATGCGATGATCGACGGTGCGTTGGGGTGGCAGGCATTGTGGCAACTGGTCGGGGAATACGTCCTTGTACTCGTCGAGCAGCTTGGTCACCACAGGCGGGGGACCGGGACCGGCTTGGTCGGTGTCGTCGACCTCACGCACGACACAGAGGAACGACGTGTCCTTCTTGATCAGCCTCTTGAATTGCATGGCTGAGAGGAGAGGTGGCATGTTGGGTGAGGCCATGCCCTGCAGGACAATGTCAGGGCCAACACGGACAGTGCGGCCTTTCCAGTCGACGACTGGAGTCGGCTCGGCACGAGCAAGCCAGCTCATGCCGAGGATGGCATCGAACTTGGTGTCGATCACTTGGAACAACAGGACAGGATGGTACTTGGGATGGAGGGCCACTCGCAGGACCACTTGGTGTGTGCACTGCTGCACACGATCGTCTGCAAGCGCCACACTCATCGGCGACTTCTTCTTGGTTGCATGTATGTTGAGCTCCTGGAGCAAGCGTCTGCTGACAAAGTTGCAGCTTGCTCCAGAGTCCACCATCATTCGGACGGTGTGACCTTGGACGGTGGCAGGGAGGTACAGCAGGGACTCTTCATGGTCCTCCTGCACAGCCTCCTGCACCATGACTTGACTTGGGGGAACGGGCGACACTTGGTCTTGGTTGGCTTCATCACGGCCACTCGGACATTTTGGATAGGGTTCGGCCATTGCGGGGGCCTGCGGCGTCAGCACGCCATTGCACACGACGTCCACGGCTTGCGGACACATGTCGGAAGCATCCGACACACACGACTTGACAGGGGTGAGGGCACAGGCGGTCCTGTCCCTCAAGGGTTCTTGATTTTCTTTTTTGTTTTGGTTTTCAATTTTGGTTTTCTCTTCACGTTCGTGGAGAGGCAGGCGGCTTGCGCCACCATGCACCTCTCGCACGACGCACAACACTTGGTTTGTTTCTCCTTCGGGGGAGGGGGCGAGGTGAACTTCCTCTGGAGACGCGTGGACTGCATTGAGCAATCCACGGCGTTGGTCTCCTACTAGGGCTCCAGAGCCACCTAGTAGGGTCGGCCGTTTCCCGACTTCATGGGGCACTCCTTGGCCTGGTGTCCCGGTCGGTGACAGAAGAAGCAGGAACCATGGCGGAGGTCCTCCTGCTTCTGTCTGTCCTTGGGGGAGACAGTGGCAGCTTGCTGGAACCGGGAGCGGGGAGGGCCACGAGCCTCCATGGCGTTGACGTCAACGTCCATGGGCTCAGGCATGGGTCTTGCGGGCGGGGCCGGGCGAGGCGGACGGGCTGGGACGTGATGAGACCGATGGCCGCCTGCCAGCTGCGGGTAGAACTGGCGGCCATGGTACTGGACGTTGTCGAGGTTCTCGGCAACGTCCATCATCACGTCCAGGGACTTGCGGGCATCAGGGTTGCTGGCGATGTACTCTCTGATCTTGGGCTTGAGGCCCTTCTGGAAGAGGTACATCGCATCAGCAGAGCCCAGCTCCTCAATCTGGGAGGAGAGGTCTTCAAACTCCTCGATGTAGCGGGTCACAGAACCACGCTGCACGAGAGAGTATAGCTTGTCACGGGCAATGAGTTCAGCATTGGGGCTGCCGAAGCGGCGACGGAGGCGGTCCTTGAAGTCGTCAAACACACCTTCGCTCTGCTCGTCGAACCCTTGGCGGCGGTACCAACGGTACGCCTGGTCCTTTAAGCAGAGCTTGGCGGCGACGATGTGGTGGGTGGGGGCGACTTGGGCAGCATCGAGGTAGTCCTCGAGTTGCTGCAGCCAGTCCTCCACCGAGGAGGAGCGGCTCTTCCCAGTAAACACTGGGGCACGGAAGGTCTTGAGGAAGGCTTCCGGAAGTGGGCGGGGGTTGCTCATGGCAGGGGCAGGCTCCAGGGACAGAGAGGAGAGTCGGTCGGCAAGAGAGGCGGGATCCAGCTTGAGGATCTAGAAAGAGGACAAACAGGACGAAAACAAGACGAGGATTTCCGATGCTACCATGTAACGTCCACTACTGGGACGTTGGGGCAAGACGGGGAGGGAGGGGGTACAAGACAAGACAGGACGGGGCAGAACAGGGCGGTGCTAGGCTACTCTAGCGGACGGGTGAGCTCGGGGAGCACTTACGTTTATTCACGATAAAACCGAACTCCAGACAAACGGGGGGAACGGGGGCAACCCGCAGGTATACCCTGCGGTGGCCTGCCTGCGGTGCGTGAAAACGCAAAGCGCAGCACAGGTCACGACCCACTGCGCCGCGCAGTACGCGCAGTACGCGCAGCACAGCGTCGGAGATACCATCTCCTACACACGGTGGAGCTCCTTGAGTCCATCGAGCGCGAGTTGCTTTCCCACGACGAGGTATCCACCTACTGTCGCCTCTACCACGACGAACCCGACTCACCAGTCACCCTTGAGCAGTTCGCCGCCACCCTCGAGCACTATAACCCCGAGAACTTTGTTGGGCAGATCATGCCCCGAGTGGAAAACACACGCTTCTACACGGTCGTCAAAACCTTCATCGAGTGGTCTCACAAGATTGGCAAAACAAAGAGTGTCTCCGACTTCATCGCCTCCGCCCACTGGAAGGGGGCCCTCGACACAAGCGACTTTGTCGTGAGTCAGATCATCCAGATCCTTCACCAATCCCCCTTCGGAACGGACATACCAGTGAAACGCTCACAGCTCCCGACTCATGTGTACGAGTTCCTTAACCGGGTCTGGAAGTTTATCGCTCATCAACAAGCAACTACGGAGGCGCAGGTCACTGACGCCACGATGGCTTGCTAGAGTCTGAAGGTCTTTCCTTTTCGCTCTTGTCGACCGCGTTCCATCTGTCGCCCTTCCCCGCACCACCAGGAATGCCTCTGTCGCCGATGATCAAGCCCGGATCATCCATTCCCTCCACGATGAACACAAGTTCAACATCGCCCTCGCCCAGGACTCCCAGACCAAGTACTACGACCCCGGCCAATCCCATTCCCCTCCGTTCAAGGTTGGAGACCGAGTTTGGCTCTCCGCCAGGAACATCAAGACCCAGCGACCCACGGCCAAGCTCGACCACACCAAGCTTGGGTCGTTCAAATTGTCGCTCAAGTTGGACTTGCCCTCGTCCATGTGCATTCACCCCGTCTTCCACGTCTCCCTGCTCGAGCCAGCCGCCGACGACAAGATCCCAGGTCGAACCATCCCGCCCCTCCACCCATCCAAGTCGACGGCCACGACGAATGGGAAGTCGAACAGATCACTGACTCCAGGCTGTCCAGAGGCATGCTCTAGTATCTTGTGCACTGGCGTGGCTACACGGTGATGGATTGCACCTGGGAGCCACTGCATCAGGCGTCGATGAACGCAGCCATCTCACAGGGCGCCATTTCAAATGACGCCCAAATGGTAGCGAGATTTGGAGTAATTTTTTTTCATCGGCGATAGAAAAGTGGCCCACAGACACAGCTATGGACAGCTACTCGAACGAAACTGAACAAGTCGGTCCCGATCCCATCAACTTCAAGGCTCTGGGAGAAGCAGACAGATACGTGGGATCACCGGCTCCCCCGGCCAAGGCTCCCTATGACTTCCGAATCACGCAACCCGGTGAGAACTCGCGATACTCGACCCGCACATCCAAGCGCAGACGCGAGAATCTGAGTGACCTCATTACCAAGCGGCGCTACAACAAACGGTCAGAATCAACGGGGGTAACCGAAACCCAACCCGATGCGGACGACTCCAAAGCTGATTGCGTGGAAGTGGTAGTCGGTATCATTGCCGATAGGGAAGACTTACCCGACAATGATGGTAAAGAGCGTGAATCAGTTGGTGGAGATGGTCTGCCCGAAGACAATCAGAGTGGTGCTGGATACGACCAAGCTACACATTCTTTCACGGGTGCTGATGCTGAGCTGGTTAGGATCGCGAACGAACAGAGAGGAACGATTGCTGCGCTCACTCAAGACGTGGAATACTTGAAAACCCGGATAACCAGGGATTTACTCCCGTCTCTAAGCATTGTGCTTTCGACCAAAGATTTCTTTATTTCAAATCACAATGTTTTTTTTGCATCAATAATTTTGCCGGATATGTATCCGGACCATATTGGGGTCGAATTAATTGACTTACGAAAAATAATTTACGAATTTAAGAGAATGAGTATTGAAAGGATGGATACAAAAAATTCTCAAGAAATAGGAATCGATAAAAATATTGAAGCGGTTGCTTCGATGATATTGGAAATTCTAATTGGATTCTATGATTCAGAACTTCAATTTGCTATAAAAAACCATGTCAATTGCAGTGAATCCACATTCAATAGTACACTATACGAGAGTATCCGGAATCGTCAACCATTTTTTCAATTTTTCACTCATTCACAGCTCGCGATACTTCATTATCTCACTGTTAACAGATTCGAATCTGAAATTCATGTTTATCAAAACATCATTAACCAGCTCGCCGCAAACCACGGATCAACTGTGGATTGGGGAGCGCCGGCCCAACCCTTGCCCTAGTCAGGATCCCTTCTTCTGATCCAAAACGCGCTCCCTCTTTCGACACCCCACCATCCACTCACCCCAGCAACAACTGATCAGTCAAGTGTGCAGTCAAAGTGGAGAACACGCAGGAGCTATCCCTCACATCATCCCCTATTGAGGAGCGGTATACCGCACCATGACCTGGATGTAGTGCACATCAGTCCCGGCCGCCTGGAACTGCAGCAAGCACGAGTCGCTGCTGGCCACTCCACAGACCAGCAGGTTCTGCAGGATGACATACGTGTCCGTCCATCCACTCGCGCATGCGATCACATCGAATGCGTTGGTGAGGGGGCTCGTCATGCCCGGCAGCGAGAACATGAACGTGCACTGGATATTGGCCGCACTCGGGGTCACCTGGAACACGACGCTCAGCAGCACCTCGTTGAGGGTATTGATCACCTTGGAGTTCGACACCACCACCGAGGTCGCATTGAATATACTGGCCACGCCGACCGTAGGCTCTATGATCACCGTCCCATTCCATGCCAACCCGCCGTTCAGAGCCAGATTGCCGTTGATCGTGACATCCCCGTCGATCGTAGCGCTCTTCGCATACGACACATCCTGGTTAAACGTCGCTGGAGCCTGGATCGTCACAGCCGAGTTTGTAGCCTCGATGACACCGCTCTGGAGCATGAGGGTGCCGCCGGACGTCGCTGTGTTGATGGCATCCGTGGCCACCGCCGGAGCCGTGAGGGAAGACGACAGCGTCACCGTCGGCCCCGTCAGCGTGCTCTGAAACGAGATGCTGCTGCCCATGAGCGAGCTGGTGTAGATGGTCGGTGCATTCAACGTGTTGGATGTGAGCGTCGTGATGCTTCCGACAGGGCACTGCAGCGATGTCGACAGCACCAGGGTATCTGCCGTCGCCGCAGACACAGAGAGCGACTGGGACTCGACGAGTGTCGACTGGAGATGCGGAATCACAGCGTGATCGGTGTAGATCTGTGCATATCCATTGAGTCCGAGATAGCTGCCAGACGGCGCAACGACCGACCCCACCTGCAACGGCACCCCAAGAACCGCCAGCGACGACCCCACTGTGAGCAGGTTCTGGGTGACCAGCGCTCCACCCACAGTGCATAGGACACTGCCGTCTGTATCTGTAAAGTTGGTCCTGCCCGTTCCTCCATTGCCGATCGACAGCGGCCCTCCAGCCCAGTTTGAGTCCCCAACGGTGTTTTGCAGCGCAATGGTGCCGAGCGATAAGTTGGCTCGCACCTGGCTTGGTGTCTGCCGGGCATAGACACCATTCGCCGTAGCCACGATCATGTCCTGGGCATTCGGGGTGCCTGTCGCTGTGAGCAAGTCGAGCACACTCGAATAGGCCTGCACATCGGTCTCGATTGCCAGCCCGAGTTCAGCCCGCAGCTGAGCACCCGCAATCGGCCGAGGCACACCATTGGAATCGGCAATGACCACAGACCCGGCCGTATACCCTGGAGTCGACACAAGCGCACCGCCGCCGCTGGACACATAGACCATACCGTTGCTCGTGAATGCCGCCGCCCTCGACCCGGTTCCTCCCTGGCTGATGGAGAGCGGGTTCATGAGCTCGATGTGGTCCGAGAACACCGACAACGACGAGTTGACCACGAGCGCCGTTGCGCCTGTATTGGGCACGATGGGCAGCCCGGAGAGAAAGAGGGTCTGGATGCTTGAATCGTATGTGAGATTCGGCGAGTTTTCGAGTGGGCCTGTGCTCGAGGACGACGACCCATAGACCAGACTTTTTGGATTGACCTGGGTGATACCCGTCCCTCCCCAAGCGACCCCAACGGTGCTTGCATTCCACACGCCGGTCGTGAGGGTCCCGACGCTCACCGCTGTCGTCGATGAGAGCACGCCGCCACTGAAGGTAATGCCCGACCCAGCAATGGACGGGTCGATCTGGAGAGTGCCTCCAGTGAGCGAGAGGCCAGAGTCGGCACCGAGATTGACATTGAAGGTGATGCCGTCCTTCTCCAGGCCCATACCCGCAAGGAAGATGGTGCCCGAGAACTTGCTGAACTCGACCGGGTCGGTGCCGACGATACATGGGTCGGTGCTCGAGTAGGCAATGAAGCCGACTTCGGCATATGTGCCCTGGTCGACAAACACAAAAATGCCGATGGCAGATGTGCCCGGTGGGCAATCCAGCGTTCTCGCCAGGAATCCGCCGGTCCCGAGGGCAAAGATGCCGTTTTGCACAGGAAGCGTCTGGCCCATCAGCAACACCCGGTCGCCAGACTGCAGTGTCACTCCATCGATGACCGATACGGGGCTGGTGAGGTCAACGTTCGAGTCGGCAGCGACAGAGACCGATTGCTTGACATTCAGGCCCCTCGCCACGGCATCGACATAACCTGTAGGAGATGGTATCTCCGACGCTGTGCTGCGCGTACTGCGCGTACTGCGCGGCGCAGTGGGTCGTGACCTGTGCTGCGCTTTGCGTTTTCACGCACCGCAGGCAGGCCACCGCAGGGTATACCTGCGGGTTGCCCCCGTTCCCCCCGTTTGTCTGGAGTTCGGTTTTATCGTGAATAAACGTAAGTGCTCCCCGAGCTCACCCGTCCGCTAGAGTAGCCTAGCACCGCCCTGTTCTGCCCCGTCCTGTCTTGTCTTGTACCCCCTCCCTCCCCGTCTTGCCCCAACGTCCCAGTAGTGGACGTTACATGGTAGCATCGGAAATCCTCGTCTTGTTTTCGTCCTGTTTGTCCTCTTTCTAGATCCTCAAGCTGGATCCCGCCTCTCTTGCCGACCGACTCTCCTCTCTGTCCCTGGAGCCTGCCCCTGCCATGAGCAACCCCCGCCCACTTCCGGAAGCCTTCCTCAAGACCTTCCGTGCCCCAGTGTTTACTGGGAAGAGCCGCTCCTCCTCGGTGGAGGACTGGCTGCAGCAACTCGAGGACTACCTCGATGCTGCCCAAGTCGCCCCCACCCACCACATCGTCGCCGCCAAGCTCTGCTTAAAGGACCAGGCGTACCGTTGGTACCGCCGCCAAGGGTTCGACGAGCAGAGCGAAGGTGTGTTTGACGACTTCAAGGACCGCCTCCGTCGCCGCTTCGGCAGCCCCAATGCTGAACTCATTGCCCGTGACAAGCTATACTCTCTCGTGCAGCGTGGTTCTGTGACCCGCTACATCGAGGAGTTTGAAGACCTCTCCTCCCAGATTGAGGAGCTGGGCTCTGCTGATGCGATGTACCTCTTCCAGAAGGGCCTCAAGCCCAAGATCAGAGAGTACATCGCCAGCAACCCTGATGCCCGCAAGTCCCTGGACGTGATGATGGACGTTGCCGAGAACCTCGACAACGTCCAGTACCATGGCCGCCAGTTCTACCCGCAGCTGGCAGGCGGCCATCGGTCTCATCACGTCCCAGCCCGTCCGCCTCGCCCGGCCCCGCCCGCAAGACCCATGCCTGAGCCCATGGACGTTGACGTCAACGCCATGGAGGCTCGTGGCCCTCCCCGCTCCCGGTTCCAGCAAGCTGCCACTGTCTCCCCCAAGGACAGACAGAAGCAGGAGGACCTCCGCCATGGTTCCTGCTTCTTCTGTCACCGACCGGGACACCAGGCCAAGGAGTGCCCCATGAAGTCGGGAAACGGCCGACCCTACTAGGTGGCTCTGGAGCCCTAGTAGGAGACCAACGCCGTGGATTGCTCAATGCAGTCCACGCGTCTCCAGAGGAAGTTCACCTCGCCCCCTCCCCCGAAGGAGAAACAAACCAAGTGTTGTGCGTCGTGCGAGAGGTGCATGGTGGCGCAAGCCGCCTGCCTCTCCACGAACGTGAAGAGAAAACCAAAATTGAAAACCAAAACAAAAAAGAAAATCAAGAACCCTTGAGGGACAGGACCGCCTGTGCCCTCACCCCTGTCAAGTCGTGTGTGTCGGATGCTTCCGACATGTGTCCGCAAGCCGTGGACGTCGTGTGCAATGGCGTGCTGACGCCGCAGGCCCCCGCAATGGCCGAACCCTATCCAAAATGTCCGAGTGGCCGTGATGAAGCCAACCAAGACCAAGTGTCGCCCGTTCCCCCAAGTCAAGTCATGGTGCAGGAGGCTGTGCAGGAGGACCATGAAGAGTCCCTGCTGTACCTCCCTGCCACCGTCCAAGGTCACACCGTCCGAATGATGGTGGACTCTGGAGCAAGCTGCAACTTTGTCAGCAGACGCTTGCTCCAGGAGCTCAACATACATGCAACCAAGAAGAAGTCGCCGATGAGTGTGGCGCTTGCAGACGATCGTGTGCAGCAGTGCACACACCAAGTGGTCCTGCGAGTGGCCCTCCATCCCAAGTACCATCCTGTCCTGTTGTTCCAAGTGATCGACACCAAGTTCGATGCCATCCTCGGCATGAGCTGGCTTGCTCGTGCCGAGCCGACTCCAGTCGTCGACTGGAAAGGCCGCACTGTCCGTGTTGGCCCTGACATTGTCCTGCAGGGCATGGCCTCACCCAACATGCCACCTCTCCTCTCAGCCATGCAATTCAAGAGGCTGATCAAGAAGGACACGTCGTTCCTCTGTGTCGTGCGTGAGGTCGACGACACCGACCAAGCCGGTCCCGGTCCCCCGCCTGTGGTGACCAAGCTGCTCGACGAGTACAAGGACGTATTCCCCGACCAGTTGCCACAATGCCTGCCACCCCAACGCACCGTCGATCATCGCATCGACATCGAACCAGGCTCGTCGCCTCCGTCAAGACCGACGTACCAACTGTCGCTGACGGAGATGGACGAACTCAAGCGCCAGTTGGATGACCTCCTCGCCCATGGGTTCATCCGCCCGAGCCAGTCACCGTATGGTGCACCAGTGCTCTTTGTCAAGAAGAAAGAAGGTGATCTCAGGATGTGCGTCGACTATCGCGCACTAAACAAACAGACCATCAAGAACACCTACCCGTTGCCCAGGATCGACGAGTTGATGGATCGTCTGAGTGGAGCAAAGGTCTTTAGCAAGATAGACCTCCGCTCAGGCTACCATCAGATCCGCATCCACGAGGATGATGTCCACAAGACCGCCTTCAGGACTCGCTACGGACTGTACGAGTTCCTAGTGCTGCCGTTCGGATTGACGAACGCACCTGCCACGTTCATGCAGCTGATGAACGATGTGTTCCGCCAAGAGCTCGACAACTCTGTCATCGTGTACCTGGATGATATCCTTGTGTACAGCAAGGATGAAGCGACCCATGAAGGTCATGTCGCCCGCGTGCTGGCCAAGCTACGCGAGCACAAGTTGTATGCCAAACTGTCCAAGTGTGAGTTCTTCAAGAATCAAGTCCCGTTCCTGGGACACGTTGTCTCAGGAAGAGGAATCGAAGTCGACCCCGCCAAGGTCAAGTCTGTGGTCGAGTGGCCGCCGCTCGCATGCGTCTCTGACGTGCAGTCGTTTCTCGGTCTCGTCAACTACTACCGCCGATTCATCCCCGATCTGGCGCGCACTGCCGGTCCACTCACAGACCTACTCCGCAAAGAGTGCCCCTTCGTGTGGGACCACCCACAACGCCAAGCGTTCGAGACCCTCAAGCACGCCTTGACGAACGCTCCTGTCCTCGCTGTGTTCGACCCGAACACGGATGTCTCCGTGCACACCGACGCCTCCGACTTTGCGGTGGGAGCTGTTTTGATGCAGGAGGGAAGGCCCGTTGCCTTCGAGTCGCGCAAACTGTCCCAACACGAGATCAACTATCCCGTGCACGAGAAGGAGCAGCTTGCGATCATCTACGCGCTGCAGAAGTGTAAGGAGTGAACAAGCGCAAGGACGAAGACCAAGTGCTTGGTATGAGCTTTATTAGCTTTTAGCCCCGAACACCAAAGAACAAGTTTTGTTCGAACTGGTGTTCAACATAGGCTCAGACATGCAGGGCTATTTATAGACCGGGAGAAGGTCGAGGGGCAAAAGTGGGCGAGAAGGGTGGAGCATCACAGAGAAGCGAGAAGGGGGTGCGAGAGTGGCTGGTGTGCAAGCGAGAGAGGCTTGGCACAGCCCGGGGACATGTGCCGAGCGGTGGGGGAGGCAGGAAACCAGTAGACGCGGGTGGCAACGGCGCGTGCTCATGCATGGGGGCAAACAAACACGTGGGGACTCATGATTGGTGCGGAGGGCGAGAGCATGCGGGACAATCTCATTGGTCCGTTGTGATGCTGGTCATCACACTATCTCCTCCTTAAACTACGGCGTGTTCCATCTTGAGTTCTCCTGGGGCCAGGCTTGTCTGGGTAGCGTCGGTGGTACTCCGCGGCCACCGTTGGGGCAAAGACAATGTCGGCGGGCTCCCAACTTCGATCGGTGACCGGGTAGCCTTTCCAATCGATGAGATAGTGCAGCTTTCCGCGCACGAACTTGGAGTCTAAGATCTCTTCGACCTCCCACTCCAAGTTCCCATCGATGACCACCGCAGGGGGCGGCGCTTGCACCCGACCCGGAAGCGAGTTCTTCTTGTAGGGCTCAAGAAGAGACACATGGAACACCGGGTGCACCTTTATGTCCTTTGGCAAGTCCAGGCGGAAAGCCAATGTCCCGACGGCCTCGAGGATGGTGAATGGTCCAATCCTCTGGTAATCCAGCTTCTTGCTTGGGCGAGTGGTGCTGATGTTACGAGTCAGCACCCAGACTTGATCGCCCGGACGCAAGTCGGGAGCCTGGGACCTCCGGAGATCTGAGAAGTGCTTGTAGTCAGACTTTGCCTTCTCAAGATTCTCCTTCAACAGTGCCAGGTTCCGCTGGAGATGTTCAACCCTCTCCGTGGCAGAGGGAACATCAGGGCCGCCAGCGACAACGGGGACTTCGAACCTTGGGTGGAACCCATAGGTTGCCAAGAATGGCGAGGCATGTGTTGACGAGTTCTCGAGGTTATTGTAAGAGAACTCGGCCAACGGCAGCAGCTCGGCCCAGTCATCTTGCTGATACGACGTGTAACAGCGCAGGTATTGGTTGATGACCTGGTTGACCCTCTCAGTCTGTCCATCGGTCTGGGGATGGAAGGCCGTGGACAGACTGGTTTGGATCCCGAGCTGCGTGCAGAGTGCCTTCCAGAACCGAGAGGTGAACTGACTTCCTCGGTCTGAAACCACTGTGTCGGGGAGGCCATGGAGACGAAAGACATTGTCGAGGAACAGTGACGCAGTCTCCTCCGCCGACGGCAGTGAACGCCAGGACATAAAGTGTGCCATCTTTGTGAGGCTGCATACCACCACAAAGATGCAGGTGTGACCCTTGGACTTTGGCAGATCAGTGATAAAGTCCATGGTCAGTGTCCCCCAGGGTCGATCGGCTGTCTGGAGTGGCAACAGGAACCCAAACGGCTTGTGTCGCGGAGCTTTCGAGCGTGCACAGGTGTCGCACGTCGAGACGTACTCTTTGACATCTTTCCGATAGGTTTGCCACCAAAACTGTCGCGATACCAGAGCCAGAGTCCGTCGGATGCCTGGATGACCCACAGCGACTGGGTCATGGCACGACTTGAGCGCCGGAACTCGGCACGACTCTGGGACCACAATCCTGTTCTGGAAGGTGAGGTACTGGCCATTCCAGACGAACTTCGGGTCACGACGGTATTTGTCTAGACCGGGATCCCGAGCCTGCTCTTCGGCTATGAGCTGCAGCAAATCCACAGGGTCACTGCGACTTGCAACCGAAGAGCGGGCGTCTCTGCTTCGGAGCACGCGTATCACCGCGGCAGGATCGAGAAGCAGAGGCGGATCCCTCGACACGGAGGCCGACGAAGGGATGTAGTCCGAGCGACGAGACAGGGCATCGGCCTTGCCGTTCCTCGCACCAGGACGGTACTGGATGCGGATGTCGAACCGAGACAAGAACTGGGACCACCGTGCATGACGCTGGTTTAGGATGCGAGCCGTTGCCAGGTACTCCAAGTTCTTGTGATCGGTCAGAACGGCAACGGGATGCTGGGCGCCTTCGAGGTAGTGTCGCCACGCCTCGAAAGCCTCCTTGATCGCCAACAGCTCTTTCTCGTATATGCTGTAGTTACGTTCAGCATTCGAGAGTGTCCGCGAATGGAACGAGCAAGGATGAAGGCGATCATCAGCACCCCGCTGGGAGAGCACGCATCCAAGCGCAAAGTCCGACGCATCTGACTCTACGACGAACGGCTTGGATGGGTCCGGATGCACCAGAACGGGCTCCGAAACGAAGGCATCCTTCAAGGATCTGAATGCTTTATCGGCTTCGCGGGACCACTGGAAGCCATGCGTCTTCCGGAAGAGCCGAGTCATGGGCCCCGCGATCTTTGCGTATCCATCGATGAAGCGTCGATAGAAGTTCGCAAACCCGACAAAGGATCGAAGATCCGAGATGTTGCGCGGTATGGGCCAATCCAAGATCGCAGAGAGCTTGGATCGCTCCATACCGATGCCCTCGGGCGAGACCATGAAACCAAGGAACGAGACCGAGGTTTTGGAGAACTCGCACTTCTCCAGCTTGCAATACAGCTTTGCAGCTCGGAGCTTCGAGAGGACCTGCTTGACGTGCTCTACATGCTGCGACGGATCAGCACTGTAGATCAAGATATCGTCAAGATACGCAATTGCGAACTGGTCCAACTCGGTGCGCAGGACGTCGTTGATGAAGTGCTGGAACGTCGCTGGCGCGTTGGTGAGCCCAAAGGGCATCACCAAGTACTCGAAGTGCCCATATCGAGTACGGAAAGCTGTCTTCCACTCGTCCCCGGAGCGGATGCGCAGCAGATTGTAGGCTCCACGAAGGTCCAGCTTAGTGAACACCTTCGCGCCTCGAAGTCGGTCCAGCAGCTCGCCGATCAGCGGTAAAGGGTAACGGTTCTTTACCGTGATACCGTTCAGTGCGCGGTAGTCAACGCAAAGACGAAGTGAGCCGTCCTTCTTCTTGACGAAGAGGATTGGTGAGCCTGCTGGGGACGACGAAGGACGAACGAATCCCTTGGCAAGATTCTCGTCGAGATAGTCACGCAGAGCGTGAAGTTCGGGCTCGGACAGTGAGTACAGAGGCCCGAACTTTGGCGACTTGCCCGGCTCCAAGTCAATGGGGCAGTCATAAGGGCGATGCGGAGGCAAGGAGTCAGCTTCCTGTTTAGAGAAAACAGACAGGAAGTCCTTGTACTCCGCAGGCACTTCGACAGTCGCAGTGCTCGGCTCGTCAGTGGGCAGGACATGGACCTGAAAGATGGTCAGGGGTTGCGTTCCATGCCTGCATGCATCCAAAGACTCGCGCATCGAGCGGTAATCAATGCTGCAGACGCGGAGAGGAGCGTCCGAGCTGAGAGGAGGGGCGTGGACAAGGTCAGAATAATGTTCGACGGTTACTTTATTCTGAACAATGTCCGAAGAACAAACAACAGGAGGAGGTACATCAAGGAGGGAAAGAGAACTGACAACAGAAGAAGGGGTTTGGGAAGAGCGAAGGGGTTCGGGAGGAACAAGACAAGAAGGGGAAGACGAAGGTGGGAGCGTAGGAGAGGAGCTTAGATCAATCAAAGGAGTGGAATCATCAAGAAGGGGAGTGACATTGGAGGAAGTGGAGCAAGACGAAAGAGAAGTAGTGCATGGAGAGGGGTCGGAATCAACAGAAGGAGGGAGACAAAGAAGACCGCGAGACCAGACAATCTTGGGCTCGGCGGTGCGCAACCAAGGAAAGCCAAGGATAAGTGGTTGATGTGGAGACCTGATCACATCGAACCGAAGGCGTTGCGAGACGTCCCCGAGAATCACCTCGAGTGGAGCAGTCTCGCGGAGGATGGGGCCAGACGACAGCGGCTTACCATCCACGCCTTCCACTGCCAAGGGCGAAGCCTTGGAGCAGGTGGGGACAGAGTGTCGAGCAACAAAGTCCTCGTCGATAAAGTTGCCAGAGGCACCAGAATCGACAAGTCCTTCGCACGACAGAGAATCACCAGAAGGAAGACGAACAGCGACGGGAACAACCAACGAGCAACGACGAACAGACGAAACACAAGACTTTGGTTCGGTACCAGCTTCGGCACCAGGGTTGCGGCTAGCACAGACAGTTAACTTTGCCGAGGGTTGGCAGGACAGCTCAGGTATTTGCACCTGTGGATGAGGTGCAGTTCCCAGTGACACCAGAGGTGCCACGGGTACTATGCCAGAGCTGAGAGTGTCCGCCGGTCCAGAGGCAAGGCGAAGCTGTCCGCACATCACTGCTTCCCCAGTACTTACCAAAGGCACCTTACCAATGTCTTCACTTTCGGAAGGCGGTGGGCACGGCTCCGGTTCAAGGCCTTCACTTAGAACCGGGCCTGGTCGTTTCCCGAACTGAAGTCTTGCACTTCTCCATCTTCGTAAACGATGGTGCGGATGATCCTCGGGCCGGGAGGTCCAGGGGGCGGTCCGGTAGCTCTGGTAGATCCAAACTTGACGGGGCAGTTTCGTACCAAGTGGCCCTTCTTGCCACAGTACAGGCAGAGTCCAAAGCGGCGGCGGCGTTGTTTCTCCTCGGCGGTCAGGGGTCCAGAGACGGCAGAGTCCACTTGCATGGGCTCGGAAACAATGTAGGAGGGGTGCGGCGGAGCGAGGACGGGCGCGGGAGCGATGGCGGGAACGGCAGCGGAGGCGGAACCAAAGGCGAACTGGGAAGACCGGTAGCGGGCAGGCGTGCTTCGGCGCTCTTGACGGCGCTCGCGGATTCGTGCATCGAGCTCGTTACAAAGCTCGATGTACTCCTCCAGATCTCGTGGCAGAGGGCGAACTCGCGAAAGTTCGTCTCTGACATCATCCGACAAGCCAAGTCGGAAGAACGAGATCTTTGCACCGTCGTTCCAAGTCGTATCGGCGGCAATACGAAGGAACTCGGATGCATAGACTGCGCACGGGCGGTTGCCCTGAGACAGTGTGGTGATCACTGACTCGGCAGTCCTGGCCCGATCAGGGTCGTCAAACACTTTGGAAAAGCGTTCTAGGAAATCGCCAAAAGAGTTGAGTCGGGGATCACCCATCTCAAGCATCGGAGTCGCCCACTGGAGAGCCGGTCCAGTGAGCAGACTAATGACGAATCCGACCTTAATCGGGTCAGCAGGGAACCGGTGGGGCTGCATTCGTATATACAGTTTGCACTGATTTACGAATGCCCGGAACCCTTGCCGGTTACCGTCGTAACGGTCCGGCATCTGCACGCTGTACCCAGCGGCAGGAGCATCGCGAGCTGTCCGGAGCTCGGCGAGCTCGGCCTCCAAGGCACGGAGGCGGTCCACGAGGGCAGGATCCATGGCGGGACTGGGACTGGGACTGGGAAAAAAAAAAAAAAAGCGAGGAGGTTCAAGAACAGGAGAGCGAAGAGGGCTCAGACACAAGTGTGCTTGAGGTTCGGACAGGACTAGGAAAGGGGCGGGGCTAGGAGCGGAAGATACCAAGCAGGTGGTATCAGTAGAAGAGAGTTCGAACAAAGTGTAAGGAGTGAACAAGCGCAAGGACGAAGACCAAGTGCTTGGTATGAGCTTTATTAGCTTTTAGCCCCGAACACCAAAGAACAAGTTTTGTTCGAACTGGTGTTCAACATAGGCTCAGACATGCAGGGCTATTTATAGACCGGGAGAAGGTCGAGGGGCAAAAGTGGGCGAGAAGGGTGGAGCATCACAGAGAAGCGAGAAGGGGGTGCGAGAGTGGCTGGTGTGCAAGCGAGAGAGGCTTGGCACAGCCCGGGGACATGTGCCGAGCGGTGGGGGAGGCAGGAAACCAGTAGACGCGGGTGGCAACGGCGCGTGCTCATGCATGGGGGCAAACAAACACGTGGGGACTCATGATTGGTGCGGAGGGCGAGAGCATGCGGGACAATCTCATTGGTCCGTTGTGATGCTGGTCATCACAAGAAGTTCCGAGTGTACCTCCACGGTACCGCCAAGCCCTTCAAGATTGTGACGGACCACCAGTCACTGCGTTACCTCGACACCAAGAAGAACCTGAGCCGACGCCAAGCGCGATGGATGGAGTTCCTCGCCGAGTACAACTACGAGGTTGTATACCAGAAAGGCAAACTCAATGTGGTGCCTGACGCACTGTCCCGACGCCCCGACTACCAATTGGCGTCACTGTACGAGTCGACTGTCAGTGTCGACAACACGATGCTGGATGTTGTCCGAGACAACATCGCCAACGACAAACAGTTCGGAGAACTGTTCCGAAAGGTGTCTAAGCTCCCCAAGGACGACGAATCATCCGAGTACACAGTGCGTGATGGCCTGCTCCTCCTGAAGAAGGACAGCCGTGTCTGTGTGCCGGACATTCCGTCGTTGAAGACCAAGTTGCTCCAAGAGGTCCACGACTCGCCCCTCGCTGGACACTTTGGAGTCGAGAAGACATACGACCGACTGGCCAAAGTCGCATACTGGCCTGGAATGAAGCGCACCGTCGAGAAGTACATCGAGTCCTGCCATACCTGCAAGATGGTCAAGTCACGCACGACCCGAGAGCAAGGATTGCTGCAACCCCTGCCTGTTCCCGACCGCCCCTGGACCAGCATGTCCATGGATCTCATCACGCATCTACCGACGACCAAGTTGGACCACGATGCAATCGCTGTCTTTGTCGACAGGTTCAGCAAGATGGCACACTTTGTGCCGTGCCAGACGACATGCTCCGCGCCTGACCTTGCACTGCTGTTCTTCAAGCATGTGTTCAAGCACCACGGCCTCCCAAAGTCCATCGTCAGTGATCGAGACCCCCGATTCACCTCCTTGTTTTGGACAAGTCTGTTCGACCATCTCGGCACCAAGCTGAACATGTCAACCTCGCACCACCAACAAACGGATGGACAGTCCGAGCGGACGATCCGCACCCTCGAGCAATACCTGAGGACATACGCCTCGACCAGCCAAGACGACTGGGACATACAGCTGAGTCATGCAGAGTTTGCATACAACACCGCCAAGTCGAGCACAACTGGCTTGAGCCCCTTTGAGGCGCTCTACGGATTCCAGCCTGATGTTCCCACCTCCTTGACACTGACCGAGTCCACGGCTGGATTGCCTCCCAAACCAAGTGCCTTTGTCAAAGATCATCAAGTCCGACACAAGATGATCGCCGACGCGCTCACGGATGCGCAACAAGTGATGGCGAAGTACTACGACGCCGACACCAGGATGTCTCCTTTGAAGTTGGAGACCTTGTCTACCTGGACGCCGACAACATCAAGGTCCCCGAAGCCCAGTCAAAGAAGTTGTTGCCAAGTACCGAGGACCGTTCAAGATAGCGGCCCGACCCAGTCCCCTCAACTACCTGTTGGACTTGCCACCTGGAAGCAAGCTCCATCCTGTCTTCCATGTGTCCAAGCTGCGTCGCCACACGACCCGCAGTCCAGCACAGTTCCCCGACGCCGACGAAGGTGTCCCGGACGACGCACCACTGGAAGACGACCTCGGACAATACTATACTCAAGAATATGAAGTCGAAAGGATCGTGAGGCACAAGAAAGTGGCTGATGGGTCACTTCGGTTTTATGTCAAGTGGGTTGGTTACCCACACTCGGGCAACACATGGCAAACACTGGAGGACTTGTCCCATGCACCCGAGGAGCTGAGTAAATACGGTAAACACCTCGAGGAGCCCCAAATAAAGAGCACACGCAGGGCTCCTCGCAGGAAGCCTTCTTAAGTGTGGGAGTGTAGGAGATGGTATCTCCGACGCTGTGCTGCGCGTACTGCGCGTACTGCGCGGCGCAGTGGGTCGTGACCTGTGCTGCGCTTTGCGTTTTCACGCACCGCAGGCAGGCCACCGCAGGGTATAACCTGCGGGTTGCCCCCGTTCCCCCCGTTTGTCTGGAGTTCGGTTTTATCGTGAATAAACGTAAGTGCTCCCCGAGCTCACCCGTCCGCTAGAGTAGCCTAGCACCGCCCTGTTCTGCCCCGTCCTGTCTTGTCTTGTACCCCCTCCCTCCCCGTCTTGCCCCAACGTCCCAGTAGTGGACGTTAC
>NW_026516354.1:0-94761 GCF_025602895.1 Polychytrium aggregatum
GTGTAGGAGATGGTATCTCCGACGCTGTGCTGCGCGTACTGCGCGTACTGCGCGGCGCAGTGGGTCGTGACCTGTGCTGCGCTTTGCGTTTTCACGCACCGCAGGCAGGCCACCGCAGGGTATACCTGCGGGTTGCCCCCGTTCCCCCCGTTTGTCTGGAGTTCGGTTTTATCGTGAATAAACGTAAGTGCTCCCCGAGCTCACCCGTCCGCTAGAGTAGCCTAGCACCGCCCTGTTCTGCCCCGTCCTGTCTTGTCTTGTACCCCCTCCCTCCCCGTCTTGCCCCAACGTCCCAGTAGTGGACGTTACATGGTAGCATCGGAAATCCTCGTCTTGTTTTCGTCCTGTTTGTCCTCTTTCTAGATCCTCAAGCTGGATCCCGCCTCTCTTGCCGACCGACTCTCCTCTCTGTCCCTGGAGCCTGCCCCTGCCATGAGCAACCCCCGCCCACTTCCGGAAGCCTTCCTCAAGACCTTCCGTGCCCCAGTGTTTACTGGGAAGAGCCGCTCCTCCTCGGTGGAGGACTGGCTGCAGCAACTCGAGGACTACCTCGATGCTGCCCAAGTCGCCCCCACCCACCACATCGTCGCCGCCAAGCTCTGCTTAAAGGACCAGGCGTACCGTTGGTACCGCCGCCAAGGGTTCGACGAGCAGAGCGAAGGTGTGTTTGACGACTTCAAGGACCGCCTCCGTCGCCGCTTCGGCAGCCCCAATGCTGAACTCATTGCCCGTGACAAGCTATACTCTCTCGTGCAGCGTGGTTCTGTGACCCGCTACATCGAGGAGTTTGAAGACCTCTCCTCCCAGATTGAGGAGCTGGGCTCTGCTGATGCGATGTACCTCTTCCAGAAGGGCCTCAAGCCCAAGATCAGAGAGTACATCGCCAGCAACCCTGATGCCCGCAAGTCCCTGGACGTGATGATGGACGTTGCCGAGAACCTCGACAACGTCCAGTACCATGGCCGCCAGTTCTACCCGCAGCTGGCAGGCGGCCATCGGTCTCATCACGTCCCAGCCCGTCCGCCTCGCCCGGCCCCGCCCGCAAGACCCATGCCTGAGCCCATGGACGTTGACGTCAACGCCATGGAGGCTCGTGGCCCTCCCCGCTCCCGGTTCCAGCAAGCTGCCACTGTCTCCCCCAAGGACAGACAGAAGCAGGAGGACCTCCGCCATGGTTCCTGCTTCTTCTGTCACCGACCGGGACACCAGGCCAAGGAGTGCCCCATGAAGTCGGGAAACGGCCGACCCTACTAGGTGGCTCTGGAGCCCTAGTAGGAGACCAACGCCGTGGATTGCTCAATGCAGTCCACGCGTCTCCAGAGGAAGTTCACCTCGCCCCCTCCCCCGAAGGAGAAACAAACCAAGTGTTGTGCGTCGTGCGAGAGGTGCATGGTGGCGCAAGCCGCCTGCCTCTCCACGAACGTGAAGAGAAAACCAAAATTGAAAACCAAAACAAAAAAGAAAATCAAGAACCCTTGAGGGACAGGACCGCCTGTGCCCTCACCCCTGTCAAGTCGTGTGTGTCGGATGCTTCCGACATGTGTCCGCAAGCCGTGGACGTCGTGTGCAATGGCGTGCTGACGCCGCAGGCCCCCGCAATGGCCGAACCCTATCCAAAATGTCCGAGTGGCCGTGATGAAGCCAACCAAGACCAAGTGTCGCCCGTTCCCCCAAGTCAAGTCATGGTGCAGGAGGCTGTGCAGGAGGACCATGAAGAGTCCCTGCTGTACCTCCCTGCCACCGTCCAAGGTCACACCGTCCGAATGATGGTGGACTCTGGAGCAAGCTGCAACTTTGTCAGCAGACGCTTGCTCCAGGAGCTCAACATACATGCAACCAAGAAGAAGTCGCCGATGAGTGTGGCGCTTGCAGACGATCGTGTGCAGCAGTGCACACACCAAGTGGTCCTGCGAGTGGCCCTCCATCCCAAGTACCATCCTGTCCTGTTGTTCCAAGTGATCGACACCAAGTTCGATGCCATCCTCGGCATGAGCTGGCTTGCTCGTGCCGAGCCGACTCCAGTCGTCGACTGGAAAGGCCGCACTGTCCGTGTTGGCCCTGACATTGTCCTGCAGGGCATGGCCTCACCCAACATGCCACCTCTCCTCTCAGCCATGCAATTCAAGAGGCTGATCAAGAAGGACACGTCGTTCCTCTGTGTCGTGCGTGAGGTCGACGACACCGACCAAGCCGGTCCCGGTCCCCCGCCTGTGGTGACCAAGCTGCTCGACGAGTACAAGGACGTATTCCCCGACCAGTTGCCACAATGCCTGCCACCCCAACGCACCGTCGATCATCGCATCGACATCGAACCAGGCTCGTCGCCTCCGTCAAGACCGACGTACCAACTGTCGCTGACGGAGATGGACGAACTCAAGCGCCAGTTGGATGACCTCCTCGCCCATGGGTTCATCCGCCCGAGCCAGTCACCGTATGGTGCACCAGTGCTCTTTGTCAAGAAGAAAGAAGGTGATCTCAGGATGTGCGTCGACTATCGCGCACTAAACAAACAGACCATCAAGAACACCTACCCGTTGCCCAGGATCGACGAGTTGATGGATCGTCTGAGTGGAGCAAAGGTCTTTAGCAAGATAGACCTCCGCTCAGGCTACCATCAGATCCGCATCCACGAGGATGATGTCCACAAGACCGCCTTCAGGACTCGCTACGGACTGTACGAGTTCCTAGTGCTGCCGTTCGGATTGACGAACGCACCTGCCACGTTCATGCAGCTGATGAACGATGTGTTCCGCCAAGAGCTCGACAACTCTGTCATCGTGTACCTGGATGATATCCTTGTGTACAGCAAGGATGAAGCGACCCATGAAGGTCATGTCGCCCGCGTGCTGGCCAAGCTACGCGAGCACAAGTTGTATGCCAAACTGTCCAAGTGTGAGTTCTTCAAGAATCAAGTCCCGTTCCTGGGACACGTTGTCTCAGGAAGAGGAATCGAAGTCGACCCCGCCAAGGTCAAGTCTGTGGTCGAGTGGCCGCCGCTCGCATGCGTCTCTGACGTGCAGTCGTTTCTCGGTCTCGTCAACTACTACCGCCGATTCATCCCCGATCTGGCGCGCACTGCCGGTCCACTCACAGACCTACTCCGCAAAGAGTGCCCCTTCGTGTGGGACCACCCACAACGCCAAGCGTTCGAGACCCTCAAGCACGCCTTGACGAACGCTCCTGTCCTCGCTGTGTTCGACCCGAACACGGATGTCTCCGTGCACACCGACGCCTCCGACTTTGCGGTGGGAGCTGTTTTGATGCAGGAGGGAAGGCCCGTTGCCTTCGAGTCGCGCAAACTGTCCCAACACGAGATCAACTATCCCGTGCACGAGAAGGAGCAGCTTGCGATCATCTACGCGCTGCAGAAGTTCCGAGTGTACCTCCACGGTACCGCCAAGCCCTTCAAGATTGTGACGGACCACCAGTCACTGCGTTACCTCGACACCAAGAAGAACCTGAGCCGACGCCAAGCGCGATGGATGGAGTTCCTCGCCGAGTACAACTACGAGGTTGTATACCAGAAAGGCAAACTCAATGTGGTGCCTGACGCACTGTCCCGACGCCCCGACTACCAATTGGCGTCACTGTACGAGTCGACTGTCAGTGTCGACAACACGATGCTGGATGTTGTCCGAGACAACATCGCCAACGACAAACAGTTCGGAGAACTGTTCCGAAAGGTGTCTAAGCTCCCCAAGGACGACGAATCATCCGAGTACACAGTGCGTGATGGCCTGCTCCTCCTGAAGAAGGACAGCCGTGTCTGTGTGCCGGACATTCCGTCGTTGAAGACCAAGTTGCTCCAAGAGGTCCACGACTCGCCCCTCGCTGGACACTTTGGAGTCGAGAAGACATACGACCGACTGGCCAAAGTCGCATACTGGCCTGGAATGAAGCGCACCGTCGAGAAGTACATCGAGTCCTGCCATACCTGCAAGATGGTCAAGTCACGCACGACCCGAGAGCAAGGATTGCTGCAACCCCTGCCTGTTCCCGACCGCCCCTGGACCAGCATGTCCATGGATCTCATCACGCATCTACCGACGACCAAGTTGGACCACGATGCAATCGCTGTCTTTGTCGACAGGTTCAGCAAGATGGCACACTTTGTGCCGTGCCAGACGACATGCTCCGCGCCTGACCTTGCACTGCTGTTCTTCAAGCATGTGTTCAAGCACCACGGCCTCCCAAAGTCCATCGTCAGTGATCGAGACCCCCGATTCACCTCCTTGTTTTGGACAAGTCTGTTCGACCATCTCGGCACCAAGCTGAACATGTCAACCTCGCACCACCAACAAACGGATGGACAGTCCGAGCGGACGATCCGCACCCTCGAGCAATACCTGAGGACATACGCCTCGACCAGCCAAGACGACTGGGACATACAGCTGAGTCATGCAGAGTTTGCATACAACACCGCCAAGTCGAGCACAACTGGCTTGAGCCCCTTTGAGGCGCTCTACGGATTCCAGCCTGATGTTCCCACCTCCTTGACACTGACCGAGTCCACGGCTGGATTGCCTCCCAAACCAAGTGCCTTTGTCAAAGATCATCAAGTCCGACACAAGATGATCGCCGACGCGCTCACGGATGCGCAACAAGTGATGGCGAAGTACTACGACCGCCGACACCAGGATGTCTCCTTTGAAGTTGGAGACCTTGTCTACCTGGACGCCGACAACATCAAGGTCCCCGAAGCCCAGTCAAAGAAGTTGTTGCCCAAGTACCGAGGACCGTTCAAGATAGCGGCCCGACCCAGTCCCCTCAACTACCTGTTGGACTTGCCACCTGGAAGCAAGCTCCATCCTGTCTTCCATGTGTCCAAGCTGCGTCGCCACACGACCCGCAGTCCAGCACAGTTCCCCGACGCCGACGAAGGTGTCCCGGACGACGCACCACTGGAAGACGACCTCGGACAATACTATACTCAAGAATATGAAGTCGAAAGGATCGTGAGGCACAAGAAAGTGGCTGATGGGTCACTTCGGTTTTATGTCAAGTGGGTTGGTTACCCACACTCGGGCAACACATGGCAAACACTGGAGGACTTGTCCCATGCACCCGAGGAGCTGAGTAAATACGGTAAACACCTCGAGGAGCCCCAAATAAAGAGCACACGCAGGGCTCCTCGCAGGAAGCCTTCTTAAGTGTGGGAGTGTAGGAGATGGTATCTCCGACGCTGTGCTGCGCGTACTGCGCGTACTGCGCGGCGCAGTGGGTCGTGACCTGTGCTGCGCTTTGCGTTTTCACGCACCGCAGGCAGGCCACCGCAGGGTATACCTGCGGGTTGCCCCCGTTCCCCCCGTTTGTCTGGAGTTCGGTTTTATCGTGAATAAACGTAAGTGCTCCCCGAGCTCACCCGTCCGCTAGAGTAGCCTAGCACCGCCCTGTTCTGCCCCGTCCTGTCTTGTCTTGTACCCCCTCCCTCCCCGTCTTGCCCCAACGTCCCAGTAGTGGACGTTACAGTGAGCAGCGGACCCTGTGGCCTCGGAGTGCAAAGACCAAGCGGAATCGACGGTAAGTGATCTCGTCGAAGGTGAGTGACATGTAGTCGGCCTCACAGGCTTCGCCCCTTTCTTCCTTGGCTGCAATTTCGATGGCCCAGTTCTTCTCGGCCTCGACATCGGGAGGGTTGGGGTACATTTCGGAGTCTCCGTAGAGCTCCTCGATCGTTGTTTCGATCGGCTTCTGGCCACTGGGGACTATGGGCTGGGAGACTTCTTGGCCATCGCCTCTGCGTTTCTTGGGCGTGGGCTGATCCGTGAGATCGATTGTTTCGGGCTGAGCTTGGGCCTCAGGGGGTGCTCTGGAGGGTCCAGGGACACTGTCATGGACGTCTACGGCCATTTCGGGGGCAGGCGAGTCGTCGGGGGGCATGGTTGGTACCGGGTTGGTTAGGTTGGTAGGCAATGGGAGGGTAGTAATTCAAAAGGTGCGTCCGCGGAACACTCGATAACGAGATCGGGGCAAACCTGGGGAATTAGCTCAGATGGTAGAGCGCTCGCTTAGCATGCGAGAGGCACGGGGATCGATACCCCGATTCTCCACTTTCACTGCCCGGCTAGCTCAATCGGTAGAGCGTGAGACTCTTAATCTCAAGGTTGTGGGTTCGACCCCCACGTTGGGCGATTGGCTCCTATGGCGCAATTGGCTAGCGCGTTCGGCTGTTAACCGGAAGGTTGGTGGTTCGAGCCCACCTAGGAGCGTTTTCTTTTTCTTTGAACCTCATTTATTCAGCCCTGCCGCTCAGACTTGACATTCCTTTTCATTTCCATTTCCATGGTGCCTCTCCATATCTATGATCTTCTGTTTTATTATCTTGGTCGACTGTGTTCTAAACTATTTAGGTCAGAGGCTATCGCTTCGCCATATGCATCTCTTACCTTCACCCGGTTACCCGTTTATCATTGTCATCCAGGATAGTCAGGATAGGCGGACTGTCTTCAGACGTGAGTTCCCTCTCCTTTGGGCTTTCAATTGCGGGATCCTGGGCCTATTTTTTTGGCGATAGCTCGAAGGATTCGGAAATCGTTTGAAGAAATGGTAGAGATTCATGGGAGCCTTACATACGCGGCCAGCCGGCTCTTGCACCAAATTTGCTCTTCTTTACTTGAAGACACAAGCCAATTGATGCGATAGTGAATTACATGTCAATATGATCAGATATGAGACACCAAATAGTCATCTCAGATGGGCTTCTCTAGAATCTAGATCTTCCAGGAACAGTGGCTAGCAATACATAAATCCACAAGACCGTAGATTGTCCATAGCTTGCTTCGCTTTAGATACTTCTCGATTGAAATTCAAGTTTGTCCGGAGTTGTGGTTGTATGAGCACCACGATATTTTTGGTTGACTATCTGGTGGCGAGCAGCCCTTCAGCGTGCCAACAAATGAACTATCAAAGCACCGTGGCTCTATAAACCGAATAAAGTTGCAAGTATTGACCATATTCTCGCTACTGTCAATGCAATTCACTTGACGACGGCGTGATGATGGAGTTGAGTTAGTGAATGCTATCTCACCTTTCGTATTACGTCACCTCACCTTTCGTATTATGCCACCCCATTATGCTGCTGACTTTTATGGGATCTGCATATCACTTATTACTCAAGACGCACCGATCGTCTTTGGTGAAACCCACGGCATGTGTATAACAGTGCGTCTTCTGTTGTGGTCGGTTGCTCAGTTGTCGGTTGAAAGCAGCATATGAAGTACTCACGGTAATGGCACTGCTATGTCCGGTATCGATATTGATTGAAGAAACTTTCAATCGGTTCACTCGAAAATAAAATTATGTTCACACCAATTCTTTTTTTTTTTCGACACTCTTATATATTTTTCTATTTCTATTGGGAAGGGGTAAGGTCCTCGGTAGCGAGCCTGCCCCATGAATACCAAGCCGCGCCATCAACGGCCACTATTGGCCATGGCTCGGCCACGTCTGCCTCTCTTTGCCCAACCTCATCTTCTCGACAAACCTTGGCTCTGTCATTGCGTCCTTACATCCCTGCATCCTTACAACTCTGAAATTCGGCTGCTGCGTCGATTTTTCACCTCAAGATGGACCTTAAAAACCGAATCTTGGCTCGGTTCAAAAACTGGAAGACTGCTTTTCCTGCTGGTGGACCGATCCGCGGCGCTCTCGCCTCGGCAGCTCCGGCTTCCCTGGCGTCCCTATCGAGGCTCCCGGATATTTTCGGAAATCACTTGCGACCAGAGTGGGCCCGAGTCCGCTCAAAACTCCCTCGATTCAAGCCGGTTCGTCAGTGGTATCCTGGCATCGGCCAGCGAAAGTCGCTGGGCGACTTGCCCGTGCCCCGTTGGCGAAGGGACCCACCCCAAGCATCGCCAAACAGCTCACTTGAAGCGGCTTCGGCCCTGAAGCAACAAGAGACCGTAGATCACCACAGGCCTATGGCGAAGCACCCAGGTACGTCTGGTTCAATGCGGTCGCTGCTCGTGATACTTTACCCCGACCGCTGCTCGATGCAACTCTGACGCCCAGCCTCGCCAATATCTGCTCCCCGACCGAATCTGCGTATGGATTGTCCCTCGTAACAGTTCCACTTTCTTCAACAATGTGTTTCCCATGGGAGAGTCCTCTCGCTTTGATCCTGCACTCTGATCCCCCTTGTTGGCCCTTGTTCTTTTCCATTCTGTGTATATTCTGGGGTTACATACGAAATGCAGTTATCCTTTTATCCCTATCGTGGTCCATTCTCTCCCGTCACTTGTCGGCCTCTATTCTGCTGTTCGTCTGTGACCGTTATGGCATTTTGATAAGCCGTTCTTGACAACTGTGGGCTGACAATGGCACTCCTCTGGTGCTTGTTCTTCACAATTGGTTGACATATCGAGAATCAACAGTTTCGATAGTCCGGATGATATAATCAACTCACAAAACTGAAACATGTCGAGGGGCGTGTTACATATCAGTTATAGTGTTTATGAATTGTTTATAGAATCACAATTCAGTACCCTTTTCCCATTTCCTTCACATCAGCCGCAATATTCTACTTACGCTGATGAGCTGTGGGGTCACTCCATCGACTAGGAGGGCTATATACTTGGTCCTCTGTGAGAGGATTCGGATATTCGTCATGAAGTTCGATTGAGGCTCGTGGTACAGATCCAGATGGAACGAATAGTGGATATGCCCTTCCGCAAACCTATTTTTGAAAGTAGCAGCCATCGTTTCGAAATGTGCCCGTCAATTGATGTGGGCCGCTCAGCATCTTCTCAGCTGGTCTTCTCCAGCTGATTCCGATTGATCAATTCGCTCATTCTTCCATCGAGCACATCCGATATGTATATCCACATGCAAGTCACCACTCTCCCTCAATACATTTCCCAGATTGCAATGCCATCCTCCCCCCGTCTGTGGCCACATCTCTTTGCCATATGGCCCGACTTGTACCACCCCGAGAACTTGTCGATTTCCCATTGCGCCAGCTCGCCCAACGCCGTCACGATTACAATCTGGCATGCTCCCCAGATCTGATACTCACGAGTCACGTGTATCCAAGATTAAGGATATGCTCTTGATTTGCGAAAAGTCCTTCACCGATATCCATGGCAGCTCTGCATGGCTATCTCCCTTGTGTTTGCCGATCTTATTTTATATGTTGTTTCGCGGACTTGTTAGCCCAAAGTTCCCAAAGCTCGATCTATTTCTGTTCAAGTATCGGCTGCTGGTGGTAATTTACCTCAGACTTTCTTGGCTGACTTCGGAGGTTGTCATAGAAAGAGGGAGGTGTTGTTTTGAATGTAAAGTTGGCATCGGAAATTGCTGCCTCGATTTCGATGTTGGGCAGTTCCGAAAGCAGGACCATGCACTGAAACACGGTTGATCAAGGGAGAGGGCCGTTAATATCACCGATCGTATCGTTGAAAGTCGTTTTCAATATCCCCTTGGGGTGTTGAATCGATGTGCAGTCGGTTCAATAGAATTCACCGATGTTGCCCTACCTGGTTGAAGTCGTGATGAATGATCTGATCCCGCAGTTGCGTCAAGATCGCAAGACCGAAGTGTAGACCCACATAGTCTCCGCCAACCAAAAGGTTATCCCATAGAGGATATATCTTATCCAGTGGGAAGATATCTGGGTTTAAGAGGAGCTCACATGAGTCTTCATTACGTCCACAACCAGTGTTCAATCTGGATCCCCGTATCTTTTCATTGACTGTAGCTAACTGATACGGCTGTCTTGTCAATGTACCCAGAGCATCGCAAGCTTTCACTTCTTTGCGATCATTCCATCGAAATGAACTCTAACTCCCACTCATGGCATCGCCTCGCTTCAATTAAGAACTTACGTGCATACATGGTCATGAACCTAGACAGAATTATGTTATAGGAGCAGTTCAGAATGAGACATGCGTCAAATAAGAAGCCACACTGGTTTGTAGCTCTTGTCTTACCAAGGAATTGCATACAAGCTCGGCTGCAGGCCAAGTGTAAGCATATGCAGTGCCAACTCCGGATCGTGAAACGCAATCAACTTGGAAAACACAGTCATGTACCTATATCGATGAGGAGCTTAGGCTGGTGTATCTCATCACAAGCTATATGGTTCAAAGTCCAGCTGACGGCTCGAAAGCTTTGTACTCACTTGTTGATTGTGATGGTGTTATCCACAACGAAGAAATCGGACAGAAATCGCGATACGAATTCCTTCAAGCAGCTATACGCCAGAGCCTGTGCGTCGTTTTTGCAACTGAGTCGTCATCCTCTGAATGATCCTCGTGGAACCAGTTCTGTACGCCCTTCCGTAATATGTAATTCGTGCGATCTTGTTTATTTGTAAGAACCTACCTCATCGTGCAAATTCAGGCACAAAAACGGAGCACAAACAGAGTCGAGTCCTGGATATTCCGGTACAAGCGCATATCAGACGACCCTTCAGAAGTGAACACACTGCTGTATTCTCTCCCTCCAGCTCAGCGACCGGTCATCGGTATTCCCGAGTTGACCGGGAGTATTACGATCAAAACCTCGCATGTTTGGGCATGGGTGACACTCAGACCACTATACCTTGCCAATAAACCATCCGGTGCTCTTCACTCGCCACCCATGCCTTGAGGATGCGCTTGAGTTTTTGGTGGCCAAACGGCGACGCCAATACCTCGTTGTACTATTAGCGTATGAAGTTGCTATCAGCGATATGGCGGGGGGATAGCAGGTTTCCCTGCAGAGCCTCATACCTGGTGGCATCGTGGAATATCTAGCTCGAGCTGCATCAAAACAGCCCAAAAAAACGCGGAGGTCAATCCAGAGGCACTCATGGCAACTCGTTCTTGGGTCGTCGATGTTTCTGAGTCGAGGCTTTTCAATAATCACTCACTTGTCGATCCATTAGCCCTTCACTATCCTTGTCGATCATATCGTATTCGATTTGAGGATTTCCGCTGATGCCCAGGATGGCAGCCCAAACTCGGTTTCGTACAAGCTTTGTAGAACGCTGTGATCAGATAGCGTTGCGAGCCAGTAGGAATCGACTTTCCGATTGTCGCGTCGTACTGAGCGCCATTAACTCGCCAGATTGCTGCTCCACGCACCACCCACCACATACCGCCGGGATTCCGATTGTGGCTTCCTCAATGATTCGTCTTTGAGAATGGGGATATTCGGCGAGATGGCGATTAAACATCACAATGAGTCTCGCTTGGTGGCTTGGATCACGCTGCTTCTCCGTCAACTGACTGCTTCGTTTTGTCCAGTAATCTGGAGCCTCCAGAAGAGACTGGGCCCATCGCTGAACATTTCTTCCCTCGATACTCTTGTAATAGAGGCCCAGGTCATCCATGGCGGCGAGTCCCTTTGGTAGAGAAGGCTGGGTAGTTGTGGCCAACTTTTCGGCCAGAGGCTCAAGCGGGAAAATGCAGATTGAGTCGGAAAACAGCGGGGCGACATCTGTGAGCGATAATATGTCCTCGACGTCGTCTTTGATTCTAATGACTTGTGGAAGGCGATTGATAGCGCTCGTCGAGATGCCATTTCTCTTCACCACTGGGATATCGAGGATTCCCCCGGCCAAGATCCAGAGATGAAAAATCTGATAGAGACTGAAACTGGACAAGAGCCTTTCCGTGTCCGAGAGAACGGCGTTCGAATTGCCAGAAGCATCACTGTCTTCCTGGAGCAAAGGCAAGTGCGGGTGCAGATGCCAGCCCGTCAACGAGGGTGTCGGTGGCACTTGAGGCAGACCAATAAACACTGGGTGGCCCAGTAGCTGTCGGAAATCGGGTCTATCCTCGACCGAAACGACAAGACAGCTCTGGATAAAATGAAGCAACTCGGGATGCTCTGAAACAGTGACGCTTGCTTGTCTTGGCAAAGCCTCTGTAGCAATCTCGGAGTCGAGTTTCCACTGCGAGATATAATCGACCCAGTCCTTGAGCTGGCCCGATGTCAAACCGAGCTGCTCTGGTGCTGTTACCACGTTCATACTCAGCATCTCAAGGGCGAGGATGCCAAGCGACCAAACATCTGCCTATAAAAGTGAAGTCGAAAGAGAGGGAGGAGCGGTCAGCAGAATCATGATGCTCACAATTTCTGTGCTGCTTGCATAGATTTCGTCGGTTTTGCAGCACAATCCCATGCGTGGTTTGAGTGAAGGACACGTTGAGTGACTCTCTCGGAAACCATCACTGGAGTTGGGAAATAGGGCCAGATTGCCTCGCATGGAGCCTGTTGTATTTCTCGCGTATGGCACTGATGGCGGAAAGCCAGTGAAACCGCCCGCGAGACCACAACAACAGTAATCGTTTCTTCCACTCATCAACCGACTTAGTTCCTCCGACCATACCTTGGCAGACGATCGATACAAAGATTCTTGGTCACCGATGAGCACTTCCGGGGGTAGATAAGGGGGATACCTTTGCGACAGAGCCACGGCGCAAGCGATTATGGGTATTAAGGATACCCGCCGGGTTATCGAACAGGATTCGCAAATGTGATTGCGTGCGTTCAAGTGCGACCGGCAGAGATCCTCACCCAATCGGAAAGGATGCATCTCTTCCACAGTCCGTCATGCAATATAGACCGTAGTTGAATAGTCGAACAGAGTCCTGTGGTGGCGTGGGTTCAGCAATTACATGGAAGATATGCCAAGGCACTCCTTGCACAAACTGTGGACGCAAGAAGTGTTTCAGAAGAGTGGATGATAGACGATGATACTGACATGCTCATCGAGAAGCACATTTTTCAAGCACAGATTGCGGTGGACAATGCCCCGCTCAGCCAAGAAGCAGAGGGCCTCAAGTATTTGTCTGATCCATGTGATAACTTTCTTGATGTCAACTTGGGGGCTGTAGATTCAAGTGATGCCAGAGAATGTATACGAATATCATTGTTAATCAACGACCCACACTGGCAAAGCCAAAAGTTGCGTCGAAACAGAGACAAGCAGCGGTGTTTGTAGCGAGACTGGGATAGCGATCGATGGAGGGACACACCTCTCCGTGAGGCGGCGATGAACCGAGTTTTTATGGAAGGAGCTGACGACGTAGATCTGCCCTTGAGGGATCAGTGTTGACCAGAGCGTTGACATGAGCGAAATATTCGTCAGCCTGGCGGCTGATCGGCACAAGTCTCATCGGCATCGTCGGCACTCAATACGACCGATACACGCGGAACCATCACTCAGACGAAAGCATAGCAGCGTCATGCGAATCAGGTGGGATGCAAAACCTCGGTGTTTCTTCACAATGTCGACGTATTCGCAGAGAAAGGGCCCGTTGGCTGACGCTCGCTTCAGGGCTTGGAACTGGCCAAAGATTTTCGCAAGGGGGGTATACGTCGAGACTGGCGTGGGAGCAGGGGGGCTGGGATTTCCGGGGCCACTGGTGTCATCAGAAGGATCGGCCGATCCCCTCAGAGCAGACTGGGACTTGTCGGCAGGGAAAAAGGATATGGCAGCCAGGACCGAGGTGGGCGGCTGCTGGCTCTGGAATGTAGCGGCTCGGAGTCCAAACATGGCTCTTGGTGGGAGCAAAGCAAAGCGAAGCGACGGGTTCGGGAAACGACGCAGTGGATTGAGGCTGGATGGCAAGGGGCGGATGTGGGCAGATTTGTTTGGAGATGGCGAGGCGGATCAGCAGAAGCCAGGGTTGGGTTGGGCGTGGGTGAGTTGGAGTGGGGTCAAACCAAACACAACCGCTGCGCCAGAGTGATGGAGCGAGAGAGAGCGAACCGCAATGGTGCGCAGAGAAACCAACGGAGATTCGTCCTGGTCGCCTCACCACGTGGATAGCAGACTGGAATCGACCTGGCTGAACGACTTCGATCGGCGCTTGCGGTGCTGTGAGAGGCTGCGGTGCTACTCTCTGCTTCCTCTCTCATCCCAGGCACGCCTTCTCGCCCCGGCTTGCAGCGACAGCATCTGCAGCGACTCGCTGGTGCCTGTCCTGCCCACTCACTTCATGCATCTCCATGCATCTTCTGCTGACGCTGGACACCCCGGGGAAATGCCTCGCACCACTCGGCCATTGCTGGCCGAGCGCATGATACCGTATGAAATGATATCAGATCATATGTGATCCAACTGCAGCGTGCGTGTCGGAAAGAGGCGGTGTGTCCCATTGGCTGTTCAACCCGCCGGGCCAGTGTCGCCAGCCGCAGACCGCGTAGAGTTGCCGTCCCAACTCACCCAAGCCGCACCAACCCAACACCACACCCAATTCCACACCCAGCACCACCGCTTCCTCCTTCCTCCATCAGCTTATCCTCATTCTGTCCCGCCCAAGTGTCCTCTATGATGCTCCGTGCCCGTTCTGCCCTTTCGGCCTCATCCCTCCGTCCTGCTCTGCGACAGACGCCTGTTGCCTGGCTCGTCTACACCCCCGCTTGCCGCTCCTTCCATGCCTCTCGGGCTCGGGTTGCCACCCTTGCCTCGCCTCGCATGTGGGCTGCTGGGGCAGTGGCCTTGGGCGCCGCCGCCCTGCTATCGCTCAACTCGGTCGCCAGCGATTCGCCCTCCCAATCGCCTGCCTTGCTGGGGACCGAGAGCACCGGACCTGATGGCATCCCCATCGCTACGAATTGGATCCAAGATCCGCAAAAGCCTCTGCTCGTTGTCCTGGGCTCGGGATGGGGCGCTACCTCCCTGCTCAAGGTGTGTTCTCCCGGATCTGTGTCATGCAGACTTTTCCCGCTCCTATGCTCTTGATGTGGATTCCGGTTTGGGCGGTTGACCAGGGCTGGGAAGGGAGTCCGTCGACGTCGATGGAGGATGTCGACCCCCGCCGCAATTTCTCTCTGCGTTGGTCAAGCACTGGCCATTCAATCCCATCTCTGCGACTGCTCATCCTCTACGCTCGCATGCACTGACGGCCCCTGCCAACGCACAGGAGCTCGAGCCTGGTGCTTACAACACCCTGGTGATCTCTCCAACCAACTGTGAGTTCCGTTCCTGCATGATCTTCCGTTGCCATCAAACTCATCTGCAGCTGCTGGTCCACGCATACCATCTGACACTATTGATTGTCCATGTCTTTGTCAGATTTCCTGTTCACTCCCTTGCTCCCCGAGGTGAGTCAGGGGCTCTTTCCCAAGCACTTACAGCTCAACCGCTACCTGACACATGTCACCCAGGCCTTCCCAGCCCGAGCTCTAATACCATCATCATCATCATCGTCGTCGTCGTCGTCGTTGTCGTCTTTGATAGGCAACTACAGGAACAGTCGAGACTCGCAGCCTGATGGAAAGCATCCGTCGCATCTGCCAACGAGTCCGCGCGACATACTTTGAAGCACACGCTTATGACGTTGATGTCCAGCGGAAACTTGTTCTCGTCGAAGTCGATGATTCCATCGCGGTATGCATCGCGTGCACTCCGCCACCATCACATCGTCATCGCGTTGCCGTGAAGCTGTCATCCCATTGCCGCGGGATTGCCATCGCCATGAGGCATGTGAATCCTCCATCGACTAATATTCTCCTCTCTCATCAACCATGACATTGCCCCTGTGCCCTGTTGGTTGGATGTTGCCTCCATGTCGACAGGACCAAGCTGTCAAGCGGAGGTTCTATGTCCCCTATGATCGTTTGGTGGTTGCCGTTGGTGCCCAAAACAACACCTTTGGCATCCCTGGTGTCTCTGAGAACTGCAACTTTCTCAAATCCATCAAGGATGCCCGCGCGATCCGAGCCAAAATGATGGATTTGTTTGAACACGCTGCTCTTCCAACCACGACCGAGGCTGAACGAAAGGCATGTGCATTCTTGGCATGTCCCTTTCGTGTGGACCTGCTTCTGCCATCCATCACGATATCCTCATACCACCTAGCCCCTAAAACACAGAGGTATCCGTGCTGGACTGTAGAGCCCCCAGCATGTTGTTAACTGTCTGACACGTCTTCGTATCCCTTCACTCTCTCAGAAATTCTTGAGCTTTGTCGTCGCCGGAGGTGGTCCGACCGGCGTCGAGTATGCAGCCGGTGGGTGCATACATCCGGCATGGTGTAGACGCAGTCGATTGTGCTATGGCACTACAGATTACGAAGGCATTGGGATCCTCGCCCTCGCCCGCTTACTCGCTTTTTGGGGCCACTCACACGAGTTACTGTTTCTGCATCCAATATCCAGAGCTCTCGGACTTCCTGCACGAAGATCTCATCAAGTTTTTCCCCGATCTCGTCCGCAACGATGTCAGCATCACCGTCATCCAAAGTGCCGACCACATCCTCAACACTTACTCGAAAGGTAACGGGAGTGCAGCCCTTGATCCAGTCGCCATCGGTGTTTCTGAGGTTGGCCTGGTGCGCATATCCTTTGCTGCGACCCGATTTCGGCAACAAGTCTCCGCCCTTAACCTGTCGATCGAATAGCCATTTCAGAGTTTGCCGAGCAAAAGTTTAAGCGCCAGAGCATCAATGTTGTTACCAATGCTCGCGTGACCCGAGTCAACAGCGACACCATCGAATACAAGCTCAAGAAGCCCCAGGCCGGAGGCCCGGAATCCATCGAGTAGGTGACACTGGCCGGTCCATATTGACGTCCCGTTCGTAGCCTTGGAACGATACAAATCATCCTGGGCAGAGCCATAATATTATCGGCACAGCAGGCCAGACTCGATACGCCACTCTGCTCGTATCTGTGGGCGCCGTCCGAGTTTTTACCCAATTAGCGGTCGCTCGACCAACTGACCATCCCTTCTGCGCCACTCCCGCTTCCCAGGCTACCCTACGGCATGTGCGTCTGGAGCACTGGAATTGGAATGAAGCCTATCACCAAAAGACTCACTTCGTCCATTTCAGAGCAAAAGAACTCCAAGGCTCTGCTTGTGGATACGCGACTCAGGCTCTTGGGTGGTGCGGGTGTCTATGCGTAAGTGTGCGCAGTTTCGAGCAATTACTGCTTGTCCTTGCCTCACCGGCGCCGGACTGTTGGCACCTGTCGGCAACGCCGCGCTCTTCGCATCGCTTCACGAGAGTCATGACCATGCTATCCTATCCCATCAACAGTCTAGGTGATTGTGCCACAATTGAAACTCCGCAAATGCTCAAGCTTGTCAATGAACACTACCAAAAAACTGGCCGCGATCTCTGGAGCTACGGCGAGTTTAAAGAGGTATTTCAACTCTCCCCCCCCCTCTTCTGAAACGGATCGCGTCTCGTCTCAGAGTTGACTCGGTGGTCGTCACTGTCTGTGCTCTGTTTGCATCGATCGATCAACGCCGATAGACCTGGCATTTGCTGAGAATCGAATACCGGTGCATTGCTCGTGTCTGTAAATGTACTTTTAGGTCGCCGACGAGCTCGTTGAGCGATATCCACAAACCGCCGTTCACTTGGGCCAGTGCACTCCTGAAGATTTTGAGAAGCTTGATCTGGACCACAACGGTCGTCTGGATCGCGATGAGATCAAGGTTCGTTGACGACTTGCGTTCTCCTTGCGGGTGGCCCTCGGAGTGTGTATTCGGTTGGCTCAGCGATACGCTCGACAAGGCAAAGAAGCCATACGGTTAGGGAATCGCCCCCTCCCCACCCCGTTTGGCTGGAGCAGTGGGCACGATTGCAGCGTCCCGGTTGCCAGAGGGCACAGACTATGGATTGCTTAGAATTGAAACATCAGAAGCAACCATGTCGGGCTTATTTATCAACGACCTTTTGATGAGGCTCCGAGGGATTTTCTGACCCGTGTCGTTCTCGCTCCGAAACAGAAATGGCTCGATGACGTCAACAACCACCTGACGTCGCTCGCGCCAACCGCCCAGGTGGCGTCGCAGCAGGGCGCCTATCTGGCACATCAGCTGAACCAGCTCTCCCTCATCCCGCGTGAAACCTGGGATCACTACGAAAACACAAAGCTCAAGCCTTTCCGATACCGCCATTTTGGCAGCTTCTCCTACGTGGGACATGGTAAGAAAGCATCCGCTACTTTCGCAAGGGACTCTGGCCCATGCCCGATTTCTGTCGATACCGGCACCATGCAGGTTCCCTTCTGATATGGGCAGCAAAGGGGCCGAAGCGCTGTTGAGCCCCATGCGCACATCCATGCAGGCCTCGTCTTCTCACATGATTGATTGTGATGTCCGCTCACTCTCACTCTCACTCTCACTCTCACTCTCACTCTCACTCTCACTCTCACTCTCACTCTCACTCTCACTCTCACTCTCACTCTCACTCGCAATTCATCGTAGACAATGCTGTGCTGGACCTTCAAAATGTGTGGTCGTCCGTTGGCCACATCAATGGCGTGGGCGCCTACTTCCTGTGGCGCGGTGCTTACTTGAGCGAGCAAGTGTCGCTTCGAACCCGAGCCCTTATCGGTTTTGACTGGGTCAAGAAGCAGCTCTTTGGAAGGTATGATCAGATATATCTGTTGCTCAAGGGAATGGTTGGTGGGGCCAAGGACAGTTCGCCCGGCCCTTTTGACCAGGGAAGTAGAGGGGATCCGGTTGACTTTGTCTCTGTCTTTGCCGGTGCAACTTTTTAACAAACCAGTATTTCGTTGCATCACACGCAGAGATATCACCCGATCCTGAGCGGATCATGTGCTTCTCAAGGGGCTTTGTAGATGTACAAACAAGTGCGCTGTCGTTCCTGTCTTCATGTGGTCAATGTGGGGTCTTGTGTCGGTAACTGGGGGGGGGGAGTCAACCAGCGTCGATACGGCTGTTATCCCAGAGCTCTTCTCCGACTGTGGCGGTCTATTTCCTTCGTCTTTGCACAAAGTCTTCGATTTTCAAATCCTCAAGTCTCATTTTCTGCAAACGGCTGTCTGTCTGTGGGGCTCAGCCGCCTCGCACTCTTGCACATTCTCGCAGTCTCTTTCCTTCTCTCTCTCGATCTCTCATTCAGTATTCGATCTGCTTCAAAGAACATCCGCATTATTTCTGGGGCAGGCGCCCTGATCCGTTGTGCATTTGCAATCTTTCTCGCGCAAGTTTCTGGCATCATATCTGGACCGCAATATACATGTGCCGCCCCCCTTCCGTTCTGAGCCCTCCCCTTTTCTCCCCAGACCAGAACCATATCCTTTTCGTTGGCAGCTGTTGTTCTATATTGGGTTACGGATGGGATCCCACAGAGCCAACAAAAGAGCATATTCGAGAGAGAGAAAATAGATGGCAAGAGAAGAGAGAAAAAAGGCAAGGGAGCACGCAATGCAGGATTTCCATGGATATCAACGACAGTATTGCCGCCGCGAGTGCGGTTGTGAAATGAAGAAAAGGCTAGGTTTGTCCGCCATTTTCGGGTGCGATGCGAGCAGGTAGGTATGCAAGAGGATTCTCCCCTCACAGGAACGGGATATTTTGGTTGGTAGCAACCGGATATGAAGTTGTCCAAGACAAAAGTGGCCTTCAGTCCGAGCAGCGGGACATGCGCGGGACCAAAGCATCGACCGAGAGAGAGAGATAGATGGAGAAGGAAGGAACCAAAACACAGGAGGAGTATATAGAGGGAGAGAGAGAGCGAGCGAGAGAGAGAGAAAAAGGGTGGTATTTTGAACATACATACAGGGCAGAGAAAAACACATGGGCATGGAGTAAACTCCGTATTGGGATGATATCAACAAATGATGGGATGGTCGCAATGGATGATGGTCGCAATGGATGATGTCGATGGATGAGCGGTGAGAGAGCGGCGAGCTGTAGGATGTGTAGTTCTAGCAGAGATGGGAGAGAGATCAATAGAAGCGGAAAAGGCAAGCGATAAACAATAAATAGGATGGAAAAAGGTGCGGTTCGATAGAGCATAAATAGAGGCGTTTGGGTCGGGGCGAGTGCGCTATAGATCATGGGTAGCAAGGCACAACTTGTTGATTGAGGGGTCCGTTTTGACGAGATCGTTGTCTGGCCCACATGATTCACATACGAAGGACAGCTTCGTCTCCTTCAAGGCTCGTAGATACCACCCCAGGGCATGGCGGTATGTTCGTTCGCGTGCACGGCTGTGGTCGTAGGGGTAACGCGGCCGTCGAGCAGACCAGATCCTCTGTTGCCGAGGCCAAAGATGCCAGGAGCGGGGTGGTGGTGATGGGGAGGGCCGACAGGAGCGCCGACAGGGGCCCAGCCAACCATGCCGCCGTTGATCTCCTGGGGACCAGCGTGCATCCAGGGCTGGGGAGCAGCAAAGCCCTGGTTGTTGATGGGAGACAGAAGCGACTGCGACTTTTGAGGGAGAGCCTGGTTCCACATCTGAGCGCTGAAGATACCGTTGGCAAGTCCCTTGTGCATGGGAGGGGCATGCAGATCGTAAGGATCCTTGGCGACAAACTGCTCGGACCAGCCGCTGAACGACTTGCTGGGGCGACGGTTACGCGGAGGGAGCTCGGGCATAGACGGGTAGCCGCCAGAGACGCCCCCCCATTCGGGGGCCATTGAGGGCTGTGCTTGGCCGATGACGCCCCAGTCGGCTTCGGGGCTGCTTCTTGGGGGAAGCGAGTCCAGCACAAGCGAGTGGCGAGGGGAATGTCCTCCGGGAGTCTTGGAGAATCCACCGGCGGCAGGGAGCCAGTCGGCCGAGGGGGTGCTTGGAGGATTGATCAGGGACGAGCTCGAGGTGCTCTTGCGAAGAACCTTGTCTCCCCAAATGGGGTACTCTTCGCGAGGGGCGCTCCAGAGCGTAGTGCTGGGGGTGAGGGCGCTGGTGACAAGCTGGAGCGGATGGTGGTTCCACTCGGGAGCATCAGTCAGGCGGATGTTGGCAACCCGGTCCCACTCGGAGCCGAGCACATCGTCGTCTGCAGGACCGCTGGCGTTCGTAGCCCAGGCCGGGGGCGAGGCAAGGCCGGCGGCGGCTGTACCAGGCAGGACAGTGGCTGAGGGGCCAAGGTAGTCTGCGCGGTGATCGGTCGAGCGCTCGGGGAGGGTCAAGAAGTCATTTTCAAAGTCATCCAGCCAGGGAGCGAACTGGGATGCGCTTGCAGCCGGCAGAACGTCCGAGTTGGAGCGCATGGTCTCCAGCGAGCGAGCTGGGACGGGAGGGTGATGCGCAAAGGCAGAGTTGATGCCAGAGACAACATTAGACTCACTCCAGTGAGCGCCGGCATTCCAGGCGGCTCTGTTGTGGCGCAATTCGGGCGCAGAGTGCTTGTGAGGGAGCCTGATGATAGCAGCGATGTGCCAGACGATGGCTGGTTAGCGGCCGCGGCCAACACCGACAGAAAGCTCATCGAAGCTGTTTAAGCACGCAAGCTGGGGGCTCGGGCTTGGGCCTGAGCTTGGTCGAGACACCCAGACCAAAAGCTGCTGCCAATCCAGAATCAAGACCATTCATTCCCAAGCGAGCAAGAAGATACTTACTTGCTGCGAGCCAAGACGTCCTGGGCCGCAGCAGAAGCGCGAGGGGTAGCCCAGGACGGGGTGTAGCCGGACACATCACGGCTCTGATCCAGCTCAAAGGAAACCTTCTTCTTCATGACCGCAGGGTCGCCCTTGGGAGCGGGCCAGGCGGCTGCGCCAGAGGCAGCATTTGCCGGGCCGAAGGACGGTGGCTCGCCCCAGCCGCTGGCCTCGCTGGGCGGGAAGCCACCGGATCGAGAGAGGGAGCGCTGGCGGCCAGTCTCCTCCTGGGGCATCTCGGTAGTATCGCCGTAGAGCGGCTGGGCGGGGAAAGCGGTTGTTGCGGGCTTGGAGGGCGAAGACTTCCAGCCAGCAGGGAGGCCCGAGGACACAGGCTTGGGCGGAGAACTCCACTGGGCTGAAGGGGTCGGGGCCGCCTGTCGAGAAACGGATGCGCTTGAGCCCTTGTTGGCCTGAAGGTTTTGGGATGCCCAGCCACCAAGAGCCGAAGGGGCAACAGCAGGGGCGCCGGTGGAGGGTCGGTCCCAGTTGGCGCCGCTGCAGAAGCTGGCGGTGTCCTTTCGAGGAGGCGAATTCCAGGTCGGAGCTGAGATGGCCCACTGCGAGGGAGACTTGGGTGCAGGAATCTGGGTGGGCTCGGAGCGCTCAATTTGAGGGGTGCTATCTGTGACCTTGGATCCACTCCAGGCCGCGGTGCAGGCTGGGTTTGGTCCGGATACGGGAACGGCAGGCTGAGAGCTAGTGTCTGAGCCCTGAGAACCGGCACGGACAACTTGAGGTTGGCTCGGGCCGGACGAATTGGACACGGTGGGGACTTGGGCAGAGTGGCTCTGGGCTTGCGCAGATGCATCGGTCTTCCATGTGGACGGAACCTCGAGTCTAGTGGAGATGCGGGTGGAGGAGGACGGGTATAGGGGTGAGAAATGAACCAGGATACACAAGCGCAGATCTGGGGGGGGTTGCGCAAGCTGGCGGACGGGGACTGAAGCAGCAGCGAGAGCAAGAGCGAGACACTCCTGCTTACTTGGAATTAACGTCCGGTCGAGAAATGATGATCTTGAGGGTCTGTTTGGATTTGATCTTCTTGATACGGCCTGGACGAACATGATGACGCGGCGAGGTGAGCAAGGGGAGCGAAGATCAGGATGGGGGGCTGAGGACGAAGCGCACAGGCAAGCTGTGATCATGAACATGGCAGACAAGCTATGACGATCATGGCAGACAAGCTGTGATGATCATTCATGACAGGCATCCCTGTGAAAACGCCAGCACTTCTCGGAGCCACCAGTCACACCAACGAGCGACAAGACCTACATGGGTCGTATTCAATCTTGAGACGAGTGCCGTGGAGCCTCTGCGGATACAAAAGATAAAGGCTTGTTTGTTAGGTTGGCGACTTTGGTGAGTCGATGGATGCCAAATACCGAGAGAATCAAGCAGCCGAGGACTCACCTCGCCGCTGAGTCTCAAAACCTTTTCGAGAGCGCTCTGGTCGGGAACGTCGACATAGGCACAGGGTCGGGTATCCGGGTTGTTGGAGAGACGGATTCTCAGAATCTGCAGGAGAGGAGAGAAGCACAGAAATGGGCGGGGGAGCGATGAGCCGTTATGCAGGGTTCGTCGGGTTGACGGGAAGGAGTACGATGATACTCGATTGATGTCGCTCGCCGGAGGGGGGATCGCGGTGCTGAAGCGAGCCTTGTCGTCGCCAGAGAGATGCAGGGTCAGGGACGAGCGAGACGCACCGGCGAGTTCTTGAAAAAGTCAATCAGGTCCTGTTCGGTGACGGACTCGTGCAGGTTGCCGACCCAGAGGGTCTTGACTTCGGGGGTCTGCGGAAAGCGGAGCGAGGGTCAGCGCAAGCCCAAGCCTAAGACGACGCGTGACCGTGTCCGAACGAGGCGGATGGATGAAGATGGGTGGTGGGCAAGCACAAGCTGGGTGGATGCGGGCGGGGCAGCACAGAGGACCCAGGAGCGAGCACCGAAGCGGTACAAACGATCTGCGTCGCGCTGCTCGAGGATCCGCCAAGGGCCCGAGGAAACCATGGGAGCTGTTTGGCGTGTAGCCAACGAAGGGGGACGAGATCATCACGAGAGCGGCCCAGAAGCAGAAGAACAGCGATCGCACCTTTTCGAGGGTTGAAGAAGAGCTTTCGAGCTGCTGCTGGTGCTGGTGATGGTGGTGATGGTGGTGGTCGGCGGCGTGGGCAGGTTGTGAAGGGCTGTCCTTAAGCGAGATGCGCGAGTCGATCCGGTGAAGGGCACGGCGGGGATCAGGGCGAGTAAGGTCGTCGCTATGGGACGAGTGATGGCCGGCGCGAGCAGAGGGCTGCGACCACAGCGAGGACTGCGAGGCAGCCGAGACGGCAGCCCAGGAGTGCGCCGGAGCAAAGCCGGACGACGATGACGATGACGACGACGACGATGGGGTGGTGGTGGTGCTGGAGAAGGACATGCCCGGAACCAAGGATCGGTCCTTGGGCGCCGGGTCGACGGCATAGTACGAAGATCGCTTGCTAGTCAAAGTCATGGCTGGAGCGACTGGATGGATGGTCGCGAAAGAACAAGGTATAGAGTGGAAGTATAGAATGGAGGCGAGGGCGCTTCGATAGAATGGGGGAGAGGTAGTGCCGAAGAAAAGGCAGAAGCGAGGGGACTTGATGACCAGAAGAGGGGAAAGCGGATCAGGAAGTCAAAAAGAGCCGAGCAGCGGCGGTTGGTTGGGCGCAAAAAAAGTAAGGGTGTGGAGGGCGAGAGCAAGGACAGCGGATGGGTCAACGGACGACGGCCGTGGCTTCGGACCTGCACGAGCGGGGACAGCCGGACGGGCGGTATTGGCGAGGGCAAAGAAGAATAGAGTGAGCGAGAGGAGCAGTGTGCGATCGCAGAGACGCCGTTGCATATATGCGGGGGGTTGAGTTCTTGCCGATGGCGCTTGCAGCGCGATGTGCAATGCAGTGGATAATGCAGTGGGTGTAATGCGATGGGTGTAATGCGAATGCAATGCTATCACCAACGAGAACTATACGCCAACGAGATAATTCACAATTCCAAACGAGTAAACCAAATCGGGCCCGTACCAGATGGCAAAGCGATCGAGCGGAGGACAGGCGCAGGGACGATGGCAAGAGCAAAGGTGCCGCCCGAGAGCCAAAGGCAAAGAGCGAATTTCCAGAGAGATGATGGGTCCGGACGAGCGGCGTGGGGAGAGCGAGCGCAAACGAGCGAGAGAGAGAGTGAGAGAGAAAGAGAGAGATGATGGAGGGAAGAAGTAAGACCACAAAGGGCGGGAAGCGGCGAGGCTGAAGAACCAAACCGAAAACCGGCTCAGGGCAGGGCGGGACGGCGGTTATAAGAACGGCGCAAGGAGCGCGGGGGGGGGCGAGCAGGATCGCCGCAGATCGACGCAGATCACAGCAGCGAGAGCCCATTGGCGGGGGACGGGACAGAACGGGCCGGGATGGGCCAGGAAGGGCGACGAGCGAAACGCTTTGAGCCGGCGGCATTGCATTGGGCGAATAGCATTGGGCGAATAGCACTGGTGAATAGCACTGGTGAATAGCACTGGTGAATAGCACTGGTGGATAGCACTGGTGAATAGCACTGGTGGATAGAATTGGGCGAATTGCATTAGTGTACGAAGTGGGTGTGAGGACTCGCAGAGACACAGTGCCCGCAGAGACTGTGCTCGTGGGAACGCTTGCAAGCACTCGCAGAACACAATCCTCGTGCGGGAACAAGACCCGGGCTGGAGCGAGGCGTGGGCGACGGGGGCGTGGGCGGCCGCTGGCGGGTGTGGGGACGGCGCTGTTCATGTCGCCGATACGATCGCTGTCGCCGATACCATCGTTGCCATTGGTACTATCACCGTCGTTAATGTCATCACATCATTAATACCATCGCATCATTAATGCCATCGCATCGCCAGCGTCGCGGCTGCTCCTGCCAATGATTACTGCACCGCCCGCCCGCGAAATGCGCTCCCGTCCCAGGGTGCCCGTCCGTTGCTGCATCCGTGGATCCCGATGCCGCTGGAATCGCCTGCCGCATGGCGCTCGCAACCGACGCTCGCTCAGCTCCCTTCGCGCAAGCACATTCGCTGGGCATGTCCAATCGTCGCTGGCCTCCAGAGCAGCCCAGCCCAGCCCAACAGCAGCAGCAACAGCAGCAGCAGCACCCTCCCCCCCCTTCCTCCCGAAACAAACGTGGCTGCCCGATAGCGCCATATGGCCGGTGGGTGCCGGCGTCCCATCCAGACCAGAGCCCCCGCGACAGGGCACCTGCACGCCGGCCGGTGGGGAGCCCCGCTGGATGAGAACGTGCTCGTTGGTGGCGCTTGCCGTTGTGCTCTGCGAGGGACGGTCGCATGCTCGCTGGCCTGCCACTGGCCGGCAACAATCGTTGCCATCCACAAGAGACAGTCACAACCGCTCTGCTCAACTTGCAATTCGCCATCACCTATCCATTCACGCTCCTTCACCTATTCACTCCATCACGTATCCACTCTATCACCTATGCATTCACGCTCCATCACCTATTCACTGCATCGCTCCTTTCTCCCCTTCCCCCCTGCCTCCCACGTTTTGCCATCCAGCCTCCTTCGCTCTGGAACCCGTTCCTCGTTTCGCCTGCAGCGGCCATCCTCCACCACGTGGCCGCCGCTGCTGCTCTCTCGCACACGCCTCACCGGATCTGGACCAAGCGGACCACGAGGCGTTTTGCTCAGGTGCGTTCTTCATCGCCCGCGGGCCATGCGAGCCCTCACACCATGTGCTTGGCGATCGGCGGGCGGTGCACCGCTCCTGTCAGCGGGACTCATCTCGCCATGGCCGACCAACCGGATTCGAGGCACCTCCCCTCGGCCACGCCTGCTGGCTCAGCGACCCCGATCTGCTCTGCCTGCTCAGCCGCACCAGGCCGTCACCGCACCTCCACCACGCCGACTGCTTTGTCTCCTCTGGTCTGGACTGGTCTCGTCTCGTCTGATCTGGTCTGGCCTGGCTCGGCTGAAAGTGGGTCGATACAGCTCGTTGTTGACTCCGGGATGCAGGCAGCACATGTGGACCCGGACTGCCTCGGACAACGTGGCCCCCCATGCCCTCGTTCTCGTCCCTCACTGGATGTTGAGGTGCTTTTTCAGCTTGACCACCAGTGCCCAGTCGTCTTTGCTCAGATCGTTGCGGAAGGTGGTCTTCAGGATGTCGATCGAGCCGCGGTTGATCTGTGTCCGAGGAGAAACCAGCATGCCCCTCTCTTGTCAGCCACTCGTTCTGCATCGACCTCGCCATCGGCCAAAGCCTGCCCCATCGTCACCGCAAGGATACTCACATGGCTGTAGAGCTCGTTTTGCTCGTTAAAGTGGCGACCAAACATCTTGGGGGTGTCGTAGCCCGGCGACTCGACACGGATCGAGACTGAGGGCTCGCCGCGCTTGACAACGTCACGCGGCTTGCGATTCATTTCGATACCAACGACCTTGCCAATGTTGATCACCGTCTTTTTCTGCACGGCGTGAGCACAAAGATGCCGAGTCGCAAGGGATCAGTTCCAGAGTCCAATCGTGACGTGCAACCCCGCAGGCGATACTTTCCTCTCCCCACTCTGCGACCCTGTCGAGTTATGCCTGCTCATTCGATTCATCGGCCACATCACCAACTTGTCCGCCTGGCAGACATGACATGGTCCACCCACAAAATGTGCCGCGCATCGCATCGCATCGCATCGCATCGCATCGCATCGCATCGCATCGCATCGCATCGCATCGCATCGCATCGCATCGCATCGCATCGCATCGCATCGCATCGCATCGCATCGCATCGCATCGCATCGCATCGCATCGCATCGCATCGCATCGCATCGCATCGCATCGCATCGCATCGTATCGCGATCCCTACCTCGGGCTCGACAACGGCCAGTGGAGTGCCAATCTTGAGTATACCCTCCACAACGTCCACGCCCAGGATGATCGGGTCGCGCTTGTTGAAGATGGCGCCGGGCACGATCTTGAGCAGGCACGGGAAGATGGCCTTGGGGGCTTCGTCGCGCCGCTTCTGCTCCTCGAGCTCCTTCATGTACGCCGTGAACTGGTCAAACAGGTGGTAGATGATGTTGGCCTTGAAAATCTTGACGCCGCACTCGTCGGCGAGCTGCTGGGCGTCCTTGTCGATGGGGACATCAAAGGCCAGCAGCTGCGCGTACTCGCGCGCACGGTCGAGCATGATCGACGCTCGAATCACATCCTTTTTGTAGACCGGTCCAATGTTGATGCCAGACACCGGGATGTTGGACGTCTTGAGGAAAGCCAGCAGCGCCTCGAGCGAACCCAGAGTCGACGCCTGGACACAGACACCCTTGCCCGACTTGTCGATGGCGGACAGCAGCGAGGTCAGGTCCTGCATCACCTCATCCTTGATGTCGTCCTCGTCGTCGTCGGGACCAATCACCATCAGGCGCGAGCCGGCAATGGCCTTGTCGAGACCAGGGGCACTGATCTTGATACCCTGGGCGGCCTTGACGGAAGCGTGGTGAACATAGGCCGACTTGACACGCAGCTCGCGCATGGGTTGCGGCGTCAGCAGCGCACGGACCTGGGTAATGATCGGTCCGTCCAGACCGCACACGCAGATTCGGTCACCTTCGTTCAGGACACCGTTCGAGAGAATGACATCGATGGTGGTGCCGTGACCTTCGATCACCTTGACCTCCAGCACCGTACACTCGAGCTCCGAGATATACATCAGGCGCTCCGTCATTCGCGTCTGCGTCAGGTCCACCAGCAGGTTGATGAGATCGGGGATACCCTCGCCCGTGTGTGCCGAGGTCGGCACCAGCGAGACGTATTTGGCAAAGTTGCGGTTCTCGTAGTACAGGCAGGCGTTCAGGCCCTGCTCGGCAAAGGCCAGGATCGTCTTTTGCACACGGTCATTGTACTCCTTGATGACAAAGTCGGGTTGCTGGGCAAGCGACTCCTCGACAGGGTGGTCCGGCAGCGCCTTCCAGCCAAAGAGACGGTCGATCTTGTTCAGCGCAACAATGAAGGGCGTCTTGCGGTCGCGCAGCAGGCCAAGCGACTCGATCGTCTGGGGCTCGAGCCCGTGCATGATATCGACAACGAGCACGGCGATGTTGCAGAGCGACGAGCCTCTGGAACGCAGGTTCGAGAAGGACTCGTGGCCGGGGGTGTCGATGATGAGGAGACCGGGGATCTTGTACTCGACGTGGTTCTTGAGCAGGGCGGTCTTCTTTGCGATGGCCTCGGCGGGCATGTACGTGGCACCGATCTGCTGAGTGATACCGCCGGCTTCGCCCTCCTGGACGTTGGTCTGACGGATCTTGTCCAGCAGCTTGGTTTTGCCAGTGTCGACGTGGCCGAGGATACAGCCGATGGGCGAGCGGAGGTTATCCTTGGACCGCGCAGCCATGGCCGCAGCGACGCGGGCCTGGCGATCGGACTGGGCCTTCATCTTGCGCTCCCAGGCCTGCTTCTCGGCGACCGTCATCTCGTCGTCGCTATAATCGTCCTCGTCATCATCGTCGCTGTCATCGTCGTCGTCATCGTCCTCGTCCTCGTCCTCGTCGTCGTCGTCATCCTCATCCTCATCGTCCTCATCTTCATCTTCATCGTCCTCATCCTCTTCTTCGTCCTCCTCGTCCTCATCCTCTTCATCTTCTTCGACAGGCTTTTTGGCGCTGGACTTGGCGGCGCTAACAGGGGCCGCCGGCTTGGACTCGGTCTTGGCAGGGGCTACAGATTTTTCAACCTTGGCTGAAAACAGCGGGGAAGCAAGACGAGCAGCTATTAGAGAAACGCATGGCACGACGAAGGCACCAAGGCATCAGCCAACCGGCCAGCCAACCGACCAGCATATCAAATCGTGCCAAGTGGCCCAGGACGGACCGTGTCCGAGGAGATGCTGCAGTATTGAGGGGGGGGGCGCTGCTTCCAAAGACACACAATACAGCACTAGCACCCCCCTTTAGCCTCAAATGCAGCGATATGGAAATGCACATACCGGGCTTTTCATCCTCGCTTTCCTGCTCCCAGTCGTCCTTCACGTCATCGTCCGAGTCCTCCCAGTCTTCCTTGACGGCTTGGCTGGCCTTGGGGACTGGTGACGCGGCGACGACGCTGGGGGTAGCAGCAGCCACGATCGCGGCGATGCGGCGGGCCTCTTCGTCCTCAAACTCGTCCTCCTTCTTGGTCTCTTCGATCTCAGCGGCCTTCTGGACGGGGGTGGAGCTTCCACTATCGGCCTCAGCGGTCTTGGTCGAGGTCTTCTTCTTCTTGCCGTAGACGACGCGCTTGGGCTTGGCGATCTCCTCGCCCTCGTTCTTGGCAAGGGCAGGGACGACAATGCCCTGGTTGTCAATCATCTGCTGCAAGCGGCGCTGCTGCTGCTGTTGAGCCGCCTTCTGGGAAGGAGTGAGATACTTGCCGCTCTTCCTGAGCTCATCCTTCTTCTGCTTCTCCTTCTCCTTCTTGCGTAGACGAGCCTCTTCCTTCTTCCTCTCCTCCTCCTCAACGCGCCGCCGCTCTTCCTCTACACGTCGGGCCTCTTCCTCTTCCTGGCGCCGCTGCTCGGCCTCCTGGGCCTCACGCTGGGCTTGCTGCTGTCTCAGGAGCGTCAGGAGGGCATTGTTGCGCTTGGGGCCCTTGGCTGTGGCAGGAGGCTCCTCTTCTTTCTTGGCAGCGGCAGCCTTCTTCTTCTTCTTCTTCTTTTTGTCCTTGTCGCCGCCGGTTTCTTGGTCATCATCGTCCTCATCCTCGGCCTGCTCGGTCGGGGCCGCAGACTCGGCAATCGGAGCTGGAGTCGGTGCTGCGGCACTGGTGCCTGTAGTGGCCTTCTTGTTCTGCTTCTGGCGCTCCTTGCGCTCACGCTCCTTTTCCTTCTTGGACTTGAGACGCACCTCGCCCGTCTCTTGTTCGTCGTCTTCAGCATCGGCAGCTGCCACCGGGGCAGGAGCAGGAGCAGGAGCAGGAGCAGGAGCAGGAGCAGCAGCCGCAGCAGGGGCCGGAGCAGGGACTGGGGTCTCTTGTTGAGCGGGAGGAGCATTGCCCTCCAGCTCGGCCATGATACGCGCAACCTCGTCGTCTTCATCCGCGTTCTGCTTCTTTCCCTTCTTTCCCTTCTTGCCGCCCTTCTGAGCAGCAGGAGCAGGAGCAGGAGAGGAGACAGGGGCTTCGTCCGCCACGGCATCAGCGGCAGCAGGCTCGGGAGCACGGCCTTCCAGTTCAGCCATGATGCGTGCCACCTCGTCGTCTTCTTCGGCCGACTTTTTGCCCTTCTTGCCCTTCTTGCCACCTTTCTGGGCCGGCGCCGGGGCAGCCGCCGGAATGGGCTGCGACTCCTCGTCGGGTTGGTCTGCCAGATCATCAACGTCGGCATCAAGATCTTCAAGAGCGGCAAAGTCGGCGGCGGCAGCCTTGGCCTTTCCCTTCTTCTGCTTGTTCTTCTTGACCGGCGCAGCGTCGACCATGGGCTCTTCGTCGTCGAGGGGCTCTCCAGCATCGTCGCCATCATCGAGTAGCGAGAAGTCGGCAGCAGCGGCAGCGGCCTTGCCCTTCTTTTGGTTCTTCTTGTTCTTCTTTGCGGGAGCAATGTCCTCTTCCGGCTCCTCCTCGATGTTCATGGCATCAAGCTTGGCCAGAATCTCGGCAGCATCTTCGTCGCTGTCGATGGCGCGGTTCTTCTTGGGCTTCTTGCCGCCCTTCTTCCTGCTTGCAGACGAGGCCAAGGCAGCCATCAGACCACCAAGGTCGTTTCCTTCCTCATCGGCATTGAACTTGACGCTATCATCGGCTGCGGGCTCTTCAGCGGGCTGCTCGGCGGGCAGAGGCTGTGGGGCCTCATCAAAGGCAATTTCGATATCCGAATCGTCGTTTCGGCGACTGTTCAGTTTGATACATCCCCACCACGATGTACCAGAAATATGTCCATATGTCCGGCGGGTTGTCGAGGTGCGTGATCCCGAGGGTCGATTGGGGTGTGCAGCCAAGAGATATCCGCAGTGGCGCCGCCGCGATCGGCAAATCAGTATACATGATGTAAGATGGAGGTAGATTGATTAGGCGAGGTGCTAGGCTGCACGCCGGGAGATGAGCATCGCCTCTGGGCCTTACGATGGCGCTGGCAAAGTGCATTTCCAAGCCAGGTCCGGCTCGCATGGTCACAGGCCCAGCCCCGACATCGATGGCGAGCCGGCATTGCTCCCCTGGTGCACAGAACAGCGGGCCTGGATTGCGGTGTCTTGGGACGAGTACTGACCCTTTGTTTCCTCCCTTTGCGTTCTTCTTTTTCGGCGGCATGATGGCGGCAGATATGGATCCGACAGGACTGTCCTGGAATCGGCAAGGGACGATGGTCAGATACGACTCGAGCAAGAGGTGCCCGACGAACAGCAGAGCAATTTAAGGACCGTGCTGCAGAGCGGCAAGTGGGACAGTCGATGTGGCAGTCTCGGCCAGCAATGAGACTCGGTCCGAGGCAGCACAGCGACGCAATCTCAGGCGGGACAGCGGATCGCCGCAGGCCCGCATATCCGACACCCCAGGCCCGACATGCATCGTAGCAGCGGTGGCAGATGCATGCGCCACATCATTGCAGCAGCCTCCACCACGACGAGGGAACAGCCGCGCAGGATGGTGACAGGCAAACAGACTCACTTTTCTCGATGGAGCAGACGAGGGTGTCGCAGGATCGCTGGATCGCTGGATCGATGGATCGATGGTGGGTGTGGGAGAAACGGCCAGCCGGACGCCGCCCCCAAGACAAAGAGGGCCGAAAAAAAAGAGCAGCCAGGCTCGATCCAGGCTCGACCCAGCGACAGCCACACACACACACACCTCCGCCCCCGACCTGCTGCGCACACACATGTTTTTCTGCGCGCAGCACGCGACCGCCGCCGCCGCTGATTCGCCGGAGCGGCCTCCGCTGCCCGAATCGTCGCCCGATGCAGCACCGGCCACCCCCCAAGAAGCACTGCTTGCAAATCGCAATTCGCAAACTGCAGTTCGCAATTCGCAGCGCCGGACGATATAAACCGCACTCTGGCCGTCTCCTGCCGCTCTCCCCAGCCATCTCTTCCCTGCAGCATGTCCCAGGATAAGAAAATCAAGATTGGTGTCCTCGGTATGCCCTGGACAGATGCGCTGCCCTCTCCCGACAACACCGACTTGCCATCGCCATCGCCATCGCCATTGCCGACCTGGGCCCTCTGACCGTCCCGCTGCTCTCTGTCCTGCTCTCTGTCCTGCTCCGCCTCGATTCCAGCTCTTCAGGGTGCCTTTGTCGAGCACATCCACGTCCTCAAGCGGCTGCCCCAGGTCTCGGACGCCGTCCCTATCCGAACCCCGGAGGAATTCCAGGGTTCGCAGATCGATGCCCTTGTCATTCCCGGCGGCGAGTCGACCTCCATTGCGCTGGTTGCCGAGCGGTCTGGACTGCTGGATCACCTCCGAAACTGGGTCAAATCCGGCAAGCCAACATGGGTAAGTCGCCGGGGCGAGATCACTGACACACCAGCGCCAGCGATCGATGTGGGCCCTCGGAGCCAAGACCCGGAGAATGAATCGCATGGCGCACAGGCTGCTCACTATCGCTTACGACCATTGCATCGTATCGACACTCTCTTCATTCGCCACTTCGCCCCCTCCCAACTTCCAACATCCAACGCCCGAATGACTCGTGTTGCAGGGCACCTGCGCTGGCATGATCCTGCTCTCCAACCACGCCACCCATACCAAGCTCGGCGGCCAGAAGCTGATCGGCGGCCTCGATGTCGTCGTCCAGCGCAATGCCTTTGGCGCCCAGGTCGATTCGTTCAGCGCACCTTTGACCATCGACGGTGTCGCTGGCGAGCCCTTTCCGGCAGTGTTTATCCGGGCCCCGATCATCGAAAGCGTGGGCTCGGACGTCGAGGTCATTGCTCGCCTCGATGCCAGCCGTGATGAGCGCATTGTTGCTGTCAAGCAAGGCCATCTGCTCGCTACCGCATTCCATCCCGAACTCACCAGCGACGACCGCTTCCATCGTCTCTTTGTCGAGCACGCTCTGGCACACCTGTCGTCTTGAGACCGGCTCCCACAATACACTCAAGCCCTATGCACCATGACCACTCACTCACACCCATGGCTCCAAGTCCAAGCTCCGCCCAACCAAATCACGACGTCGTCAGTGACAACGGAGCACTGTCGATGATGGTCGTCCCACGGCTCGGGCGGTGATTCCATCTTGTTTTCACTCTGGACGGCAATATCTACAAATACATAACGATGAGAAAACGAAGTGATGCTGGCGGGCGGAAGGTACAGCGTGTTGGAAGAAAAGCAATGGAACATATCGTCTGTCTCGGACAAAAGCATGCCGCAGTTGGATCGTATCGTGCACTCGGCCGAGATCCACCAAATGGGTAAGATCGCTTCCTCGGGCGCTCGTCCCATGGAGCCCGTCCAAGACCGTGGCATCTCCGCGGTCGATATCTCATCGGCCGAGTCCATCACAATCGTGCGAGCGCCAATCGATGTCATCCAGCCTGGAGATCGATCAACATCAACATCAACATCATTCAGCCAGGAGATCAACCAGCATTCACGTATGTACTGTATCCCATTTCAATTTTGGGTGGAATGCAAGGCGCGCGAAAGCGCTCCTGACGCTGGTATGGCCAGTAACACTTGTACGAACAAACGAGTGGTCATAGAAGTGCTGCTGAAGGATTCGAGGTTTGACTCGAGCACGCAATCGCGACGCTGCTACTTGACGAAGCGCAGATAACCTGCGGTGTGGAGCAGTGAATGTCAGTGGAGCTGGCGTCGCTTTACCCAACGAGGAGGGGGGCAATCGCACGGACTCGCTGATCCTGCGGTCGGTCCAATCAGCACGACTGTGCATATGAGCGAGGATACTTACTGAAGAAGAGGGCTCCGCCGGCACAAAACAGAGCTGCAGCCAACAGGACAAAGTTTGCGTCGTTAGCAGCCGCGATGCACAGCTGGACTTTGGCCAGTTGAGCAGAGTGCTTCCCCCTCCCCGATGGAAAGCGATCGCAGGATCGGCATGGCCCCCGTGTCCACAAGGCACTCTCTCCAGGTAGCGACAACGTACGAAAGAGGGTCTTGAACAGGTCCCACTGGATTGTCTCCATCTGGCCCTTCATCTGAGACACCTCCGAGTCGATCTTGGTGTCGGCCTCCTTGATCTTAAGCTCCTGATTGCTCTGTTCGTCGCGAATTCGGCCCTTTTCAAGCGAAAGCTCCAGCCGAACGCTGGACTGCAGCTGGCGATACTCCTCTGATATTTTCTGGCGCAGCTTCTCCAGCTCAGCTTGCAGCCGAAGCGTGTCGGATTTGATCAAGGCAAAGTCGTTCTTTTCGAGAAGCGACATCTCGTTGCGGACGTGGGCAAAGTCGACCTTGTTCATGTAGGCCACCTTTGCGCATTGGATGATTGTATGAGTAAAAATGCGGGGGAGGGATGTTGCAGAGTCGTCACGGTGGCATTAACACTTTTGCAGCAAGCGTCGTGTTGGGCAGGGCCGTCATATCGGCTGCTGGACTGGAATATCGCTGGCGGAACACACCTTTTCAAACTCGCTCGTTTGCACTGAGGTCTCCGAGATGCTCTTGATGCTGCTTCGATCGCGCGGAACGCACGGGATTCACGGAGCAGAAGCAGAAGCAGAAGCAGAATCGAGAGCGAGGCGGGAGTCAACATCCGCCTGGGACGCCGGAAGGCTGGCCGTTGGGTGTATGTCGATATCCAAGAGCCCCGCGGTGCCGAGTGCGAGAGCCGCTCAGAGGACGGGGCGACACGGCAGCCAAGACCCACCTTTCTTCCAGCACCTGCGAGAGCGAGTCCATGAGGGCCTCTGACTGCTCGCGCTGAAACCCTTCGGCCTCGAGCCTCTGCACGAACTTGTACGTGTCGAAGCTGTGTACCAAAGTCTGGTTCAGGCGCACCGGGACGAGGGCTGCTGGGATTTGGCGGCGCAGATGGGCGCTCAGTGTCGCCGATCTGAGGGAAGGAAGCATGGCAGCAGCGGATGCAAGCGCAAGTGAGAATGCCAGTGCAAGTGCAAGTGCAAGTGCAAGTGAGAATGCGGGCGAGAGGCTGGTGTTGCCGTTGCAGACAAGCCAGGCAGGTGCGCAGCAGTGTGGCTGTGGCGATGCATGTGGCGGCGGAGTGATTGTTTGGCTTTGCCAAAGCTGCTTTGGAGCCCGAGGCATACAAAAGGAATCCACCACCAGCGACACCCATCCGCCGCATTCACCAGCACTCATCAGCACCGCATCTCCTCTTTGCCTCGCTCCGCTGCGTCCGACATGTCTGCTCCTGCCGTGCCCTGCAAGTACGGCGCCAGCTGCTACCGACAAAAGAACCCTGCCCACTCGCAGCAGTACAGCCATCCGTCCCATGCAGCCCCTGTCTCGACCCCGCCGTTGCCGCAAGCCCAAGATTCGGCTCCCTCGGCCGCTCCGTCGGCTTCTCTGTCAGCGGCGACTGCTGTGACTACTGCGACCGCTGCGACTGCTGCGACCCCCAAGCCCCCGGCTGCACTTGTCCCTGACAGTACGCTTGTCGATGACAACGACCCTGACACCGATAAGGATTCCAGCGACGCCGAGGACGGCTCTCCCGATGTCAACCGCCCGTCGACACAAACCTCGATCAACGACGACCCCGACACAGGCGGGGCTGCTGCTGCCTCGGTCAATTCCACCGCCTCCCACGCCCCGGATACTGGCGCTGCACCTGTGTCCGCTGGTGCTCCGGCACTGCCGCCGTGCATATACGGCACAACTTGCTATCGGCAATCCAACCCTCGCCACACGGCACAGTACTCGCACTCGGCTGGACCAACTCCACCTGTGGCTCCGCTGAAGCACAAGCAACTTTCATCGACCTCCAAGTCTGGCTCAAGCGCCAGCAGCGACGACAACGACGACAACAAGGGCACCAGGAGGAGCAGCAGGAAACGGCCTGCAAACGACACCGATAACGACGACGACGACGACGATAAAGACGAGGACGCCGACGCCGACGCCGACGATGATGACGAGGCTCAGATTATCGTCACAACCAAAAAGTCCAAGAAGCCCCGGATCGTCCAGCTCGGCTCCTTCGACGACATCTTTGACCCGGCAACTTCAACTGCCAGCTCGTCCTCAACACGCAGCTCCCACCTCATCAACCCATCCATGTCTGCAGCGATCGTCGGCGAGAAGAGTGTCCCCGGCTTTCTCCTTGCCAAGAGCTGGAATCCTGAAAGCGACGACCCCAAGGACTGGTTTATCTCGGAGAAGCTTGATGGTGTCCGGGCCATGTGGAACCCCGTGAAGAAATCCTTCTACACACGACTCGGCAACCCGCTCTCGGCCCCGCGCTGGTTCACCAAGGATCTGCCCAACTTTTTCCTGGACGGCGAGCTGTTCTCGGGCCGCAGCCAGTTTGCCCAAACGGTCTCCATTGTGCGGTCCCAGGACTCGCCGCACTGGGATAAGATTGTGTACCATTGCTTCGATGCCCCCAACCTCAGCGACAAGGTCTTTGAAGATCGCCTCGCCGAGGCCCAGAAGTACTTTGCCGCCAAGCCCGTTTCCCATGTCAAGATTGTCCGCCATGAGCCGTGCAAGTCTGTGCAGCAGCTCAAGGACATGCTGGACCAGGTGCTCGACCGCGGCGGCGAGGGACTGATGCTCCGCCAGCCCCAGTCGATGTACGAGGGCCGCCGTTCGCCGACGCTGCTCAAAGTCAAGGCCTTTTACGAAGCCGAGGCCCGCGTCACTGGCCACCAGCGGGGCACCGGTCGCAACTCCTCCGTCATGGGTGCGCTGATGTGCGTGATGGCTTCGGGTGCGACTTTCAAGGTCGGCACGGGCTTTACGGACGCCCAGCGCCGAAACCCGCCCAAGATCGGCTCGATCATCACCTATCGGTTCCAGGAGCTGAGCAAGAGTGGAAACCCACGCTTTCCGTCGTATGTTGGTGTGCGCATTGACATGACCCAGCCTAAGGATGCCGTCATTCGGCTCACTCGCAAGGACCGTGCGAATGCCGCTGCCGACGACAAGGACAAGGACAAGGACAAGGACGATGAAGACGGCAAGGATGACAGCAGCTAGAGAGCGCGCATGGCACATCGAGTGTGCGTCAATTGTCAGGGGTACAGGCCGTGCTGACTATGGCCAATCCAATAAAAACGGGACATTCCGGATTTTGGTCGTTGATCAAATATGTTACTGCCTCAGAACATCGTGTGCTGGCCATGACCACTCAGCGATGCCAGAGAGTGACTGTCCCGTTTCTCCATGAATTGACTGTATACCATGACGTCGACTGCCGCAGCCATCCCCAGCGATTCGCACGCCTGGGCGTCTGTTTGGGCGGCCAGCGACCCAGGTGTCGGTGGCACTCGAGCGAGGCGCCCGAGATGGACTCGCCACGCCGAGGCCGTCCTCGCGAGAGCGCACCCCTCGGCAACCAGGGCCTCTCGCCTGCATCAGGCGCTCTCCCACCCCATCTGCCAGACTCGCAGCCGGCTATTCCCAAGAAACGAGAGCGCCATCCACAAATTCGCATCCTTCCGTGTCCTGTTGCCCGGCTCCTCGGTAGCCCGACTGCGTTTCTCTCGGTAATGGCTGTTGTCTTGATCGCAGCTGGCCAGACCTTGCCCGTCCATCTTTGTGCTCATCCTCGTCTGTTGCTGCTGCTGCTGCTGCTGCTCCTGCAGGCCTCCAGCCCATCCTCACAGCCCGGGCCACACGGCCAGCTCAGAGACACCGCACCATGAACTGGATCAAGAAAAACGTCTCGTCGCTGCAGGTGCATCTGCGCCGTGCTTCAACCGACTCGCAAGCCATGGCCTCGAGCCCCCTCCCGACCGAAAACGAAAAGATTCGGCTCTGCTGCATGCTCCACGGTCAGGAGCCCGACCAGCAGCAGCCTCATGATCACTCCGCAGCCACCCGTAGCTCTGAGGGTCAAGAATCGTCTGAGCCGACCAAGCGACTGTGGACATCATGGGCCGCGTACAAAAAAATCGTCGACCAGGATGCTGAGAGCCACGACGCCGACGACAGTGTCATGCAACAGAGCTCCAAACATGCTCGCTCGGACGCTCTCTTCATCTTTATCGATGCCCTCGTTTCGCATCCGGCCACGGCATCCGTGGTACTGTATCGGTCTTGTCGTTGGATGCTCTGGCTCGGAGTGGCATCGTCCGCGTTTGGATGGGGCAGTGTCTTCAATGCCGCTTGCACTATTGGTGCTGCAGAAGCGGCCAGTCATCCGTCCTCGTGCGGCAGCAACAGCAGCAGCAGCCGACTTTGTCCACTAACGCACTGTCGTCCACGACCTTTCGGGGCTCTGTTTTTGGCACCCTTCCACCACAATGCCTCAATCAAACTTGTAATGGCAACGCGGGATATGCAATTGTCGGGCATGCTGAACCATTCCCGAACTGCACCCGTCGTCTCAATGGCGCATCTGCTCGGGAATCACGGGCCCTGTGGCAATCTTCTCTCAACCTCAATCGCAACACCCAAATTGCATCCCTCTCATCCCGGCCATTGTGAACCGATATCTGCCTTGTCTCGCCGGATCCTCGGGACACCAGATCGACCCTGCCTCGGCCACTGATGTGCCAAATCCTTTCGATTCGCTGCAGTCTGTCGAGGACCTGCCTTCGATCATCCAGTCGCCACCACCGACAGTAATCCAGCCTGTGCCGCTGGCATCAAGCCCCAAGCGGCCCCGCAAGCTCACCATCGAGACCAACACAGCAACCCTGGTTCCTCCAGAGATTCGCAAGAAACGCGTTTCCAAAGCCCCACCAGCTGTCCCCCCGCTTCCCCAGCCGCATGGCACCCTGATTGCTGTTCTGCAGGAGCTGGACATTCTCGTCGAAGCCTTCGATGAGCTCGTCAAGATGGGCAACCCGATGTGGCCATCCAAGCTGCCGCGCATCAAAGCGGTTGCGCGATGTCTGTCGTTGCTCAGCCGGCCCTTGGCATTCCAGGACTCCCTTTTGCGACATAACGGAATATCGTACATCGCCAGCTTAGCCGAGTCAATCATATTTCTTCTACTCTCTCGTATCAACCCGGCTGCACCCAACCATCAAAAACTCTGTCGAGTCGAGACCATCAAAGTTCCTCAGAACGGCGAAATCGTCCTGGCCAACATCAACCTCCTGCTCGAAGAAATCGCGATGGATCTCTTTGCCACCATCCAGCGCTGTGTGGACTCGGAGCACCGGTGGCGCCGATACCTCGAGACAGCCAATATCTTCGAGTCGATCAAGGGTGTCTACAGAGGGTCCAAGCACGCGCTCGACTCGGCCTCGGCCACGAAGCTTGCGACAGTATGCTTCCGTGTCCTGAGCCCCGAGACCAGGGAGTGCTTCCGACAGAGACCTATCGGATATGCTCTGAGCATACACGCCCTCAACATCGTCGCCAGCATCATGGTTGGCCGCACGCGTTCGGGGAGGAAGATATTCATGGATCAGGATGGCTGTCAGAAGGTATTGGGGCTCATCGGCTGGCCAAGCTTTATCCTGCCCATGCTTTTGCCCAATCCAAGCGCCGGGCCGTCACCATCGTCACCATCGTCACCACCGTCACCACCGTCACCACTGTCGCCCCCCTCCACCCCGGCCACGCCTCGGCCACACGCTGGCGCCAGTACACCGCCTGTCATTGATTCGCAGGTCCTTCGATCGGAATTCAAGCTGCAGCTTCTCGCTCTCTATGTTTATAACTGCTGGATCCACTTGTCTGGATACACACTGGAAGAGATCCATCTCGACGATCGCTACCTGACCGTCATTTCGCAGCTGTTCCAGTGGACCAGCCTTGTTGCCCATGGCGTTGCCGCGCTCCCGGCCTTTGCCTCCGATGAAACATCCTACGACTGGTTTGCCCAACCCCCTGTCCGTCCGCTTCAGACGGCGCTGCCGTCCTCACAGACCTGGCCCGAAGCCCACAAGCACACCTTCACCAGCCTGGAGGAGGCCTACTTGAAAGAAGCGGCTGCCATGCCAGTGGAGCCTCCTGCGCGTCCGCTGTGGGAGCAGGCCCCGCCTCACATCCACCGAGATCTGCCGCAGATTCAATCGATCGAAGTCGATCTGCTCTTCCACACCGTCTATTCTTTCTGTGTCTGCGATAACGAGCCTATTGTCCTGTCCGTTGCCAGTCCCATCGGCCCAACGGCCAGTGACTCGGAAGGCAAGGTCACCAAACGCTATCCGGCCATCGAGGTCTTCTTTGCAGCCTTTGCAGCGTGCTTCTCGAATGCTTCCACGACATTCGGCCTCCCAGCACAAAGTCAACTCGAGCAGCTGCGTTTGGTGTCCCTGAGCATGCAATCCCTTGGCTCCTTGAAGGTCGTGCCCCGCATCCAGATCAAGTTCATTGAGTTCGTCGCCAAGCTGATGTCGTCCGAGCAGCGCAGCGACGACGTGGATGAGACCCTTCAGAGCATCACGACCCGTCGCCAGGTCTGCCTCAACGTCATCGAGTCAAACCGCCTCTGGGACTCGCTCTTCTCGGCGCTGTTTTATCGATGGCAGCCGCCGGCATCCGCAGATGGTAGCATCAAGGGCGAGGATATCTTTAGCCGCGAGCTGCGCTACCTCGTCACCAAGATTGTCCTCTTTGCTGCCACGATCCCGGGCATCCCCAACGTCAACCTGTGCAGGGTTGTGCTGCGGGTCATATCAGAGCTCCATGCCGCCAGCCTCGATAGCGCGGTGGATATTATTGATCTGCAGCGACAAATCATCAAGGAGCAGCGGCTTGCCACCCAATCGGCCCTGAAGGAGATACAGTGCCTCGAAATCCTGACGCCGATCCTGCAGTCAAGCCTGTCAACCGGTAGCGCAACGATGTGGCCGCTGTTTGCGCTATACCAATGGATTCTGGTGGCCAACAACGACCAGTGTCTCGCTGTCTACGATGACAAGCCCACGCTCAAGGCCATTGTCATGGCCCTCAAGCGCGAGCACGAGGGCATCTCCCGCTTCGGCCTCGAGGCAACACTCTACATTATTCGCGCCCTGGCGTCGGTACCACCTGCTCGGCATCCCGAAGAGCATCCAACCGCACCGACAGCACACAAATCCCCTCTTGTCGACATGCTCTCCATGTTTTTCGAGTGCTTTCCTGCCGAGATCCAGACAGAAGCTTGCTACAGACTGCAGATGGCGCTTCTGCGGGGCTTGATGCGCATCGTATCGCTCTTCCCACCAGCCTCCACTCGGAGGCGTCGCATCCTCAGGGCGCTCCTGAAAGCACGGGCATTCGAGTATCTCCTTGGCGTCCTGAGTGTCGTCAATCGGATCGATAGCCCAGCCGCGAACGAGCACAGCGCAATCACTCTGGACCAGCGCTACGACGCCTGCGTGGTTGTGGTCCAGACCCTCACCAACTTCATGAACTCAAGCGATGACTGCAAGAAGGCGTTCCGTGATATTCTGGGCTATGACGAGCTGCGGGCACGGATTTTTGTGAAGGGAGTGTGCTGCGACTGCGATCGCCTGATTGACTCGTTCATCGCGATGATGATGGACGACGTCGCTCCGGGAAGCACCTCTCCCCGTCTGAAGGTCATGCAAAACCGAGACGTTGTGGACTTTCTCCTGGGTCTCTTTCCAATCATGGGCGAGTTCAGCCGTACTCGAATGCTGGAGCAGTTCATTTTCCTGACCGAGTCTCATGAGATGAACCAGGTCTTGTTCACTCAGCTCGCCCTCGTCCGAAAGCTTCTCGAGGACGAGACGTTTTTGGCATCCAGCCCTGAACATATGAAGAAGGTCGTCAGGCTCATCGAGAAAGTCGCGCTCCACAGCATCAGCATCACCGACACCCGCTTGATCCTGGGTAGTCTACGCCACCACGAACTCCTGGATCTGACTGAGAGCGAAACCAATGCCGGCACGCTCCCGCGGAAGAAGCCGGCCACCTGGGCGATCGCCTTGGATCGCAAATCGGCCGACGAGCGAACGCACACACTGCCCTCGTGGTACGACGACATGACCCAGGCTTTCCTAAACGTGGCCCTCAAGAAGGAGGCCGATCTGGACTTTTTCTACTTTGAGGGCCGCGAGAGCGGGATCATTCTGCCCGTGCTGGAGCGGTGGCCCTACAACACCGGATATGCTGGGGGCTACACCATCTGCACCTGGTTCAAGATGGATCCGTCGCTTGATACCGAACGAGCCGGCCGGGCTGAGCAGGGCTCTGCTGCACCGCCTGCCCCCCTCGAGGACGTCGATGCCAAAGTCGAGCCCCGCATCTTCTCGATCCTGAACACCCACGGTAACGGCGTCGAAATCTTTGTCCGGGACAAGGCTCTCTACCTCTCCCTGAAGCGTGGCGCCGTCCACACCGTGATTGCCATCCCCGACGTCAAGATTATCACACAAAAGTGGTACTTTGTCGCCATTTCGCACGCAAGCCCGAAGCTGCTCTGGACCTCGCAAACAGATCTGGTCCTGCTCGTCAATGGCGTCGTGCGCCTCAAAATCAAAGTCGACTTCCCGGATGTCGACAGCTACTCGATGTGTCGCATAGGAGCCTCGGCGATGACTTCGGCTGAAGATTTGGCCGCTACCGAGGCGGGTGCTTCAGGCAAGGACAAGAACAAATCCATAAACTCGTCTCTCGACAGTGTCGCGAGCAACGGACCCCATCTCGATATCAAGGAGTTGATTGACTACACCGGGGCACTCTTTCCTGACAGCTCGCTCGCCCGCAACCCCAGGAAGGGAAACGCGGGATCCGACGACTGCTACAACTCCTTCCAGGGCCAGATGACGTCCTTCTATCTCTTTGACGACGCCCTGACGGTACCGCAGCTGAACTCGATCTATGGCCTTGGTGTGGGTCACTCGTCCCAGTTCCGAGTCGACGACGCCATGTACTACCCGTCGCTTGAAGCGCCGCTGTTTGACGGGACGGTGCACGCCAAGTTGTGTCTGCAGTACCATCCGATGGCATCGCAAAGCCAGGCCGTCTGCACGAACGTTGCCCCCAAGGAGCTCTACCGAGACATGGATGCACGGCTGCACCGGACGCTTACGTGCTCGACAAAGTGCCTGCGCACGGCCATCCATGTCTTGGGCGGCATCGAGATCCTGCTGCCCCTGATCTTCCACTTTGACATGTCCACACTGGAGCAGCGTCAGGGTGAGAGTGACTCGACAACGTCCTTTAGCGCCCAGCGCGTGTCCACGTTCTTCCGCCTGCTCAGCGTCTTACTCGCCGACGATGCGCTCCATCAAGCGCATTTTCTGTCAATCAAGGGGTCGCAGATCACGTCGATGCTGCTCCAGCAGGTCGACCCCAAGCATCTCACCATGTCGACCCTGGATGGAATCATGGATCTCGTCAACTCAGTCTCGGAGAACGAGCAGCTGGCACAGTCGCTGCACGAGTCGTTCGTATTTGAGTTCCGGTTGTGGGCCTGTGCCTCGTTTTCGGTGCAGCAAGAGTACTTTGAGTTCCTGTTTCAGTACCTATCTGTGCACGCCGATTTCCGCGCAAAGTACGGCGTGGCCTTCTTCGTGGATGTGCTCGAAAGCTTTTACTGGTATTTACTGCCGGACGTGATCAACACGGACCTCACAAAGCTCCTCAAGGCGCGCTCGACCACAACCAACCTCAAGAGTCTCCGGAGCGGCGCCATCCGCATTCTGAAGCACTTTATTGCACAGGGCATCAGCGAAGACGAGGCCTCGCGCATCGTGCGGTCCATCTGGACCTGTACCGACGAAGACCATCTCCTGGAGCTGATGGGCGTGGCCATGGAGTTTATGCTCGTGCCGACCAGCGGTCTCTTGGAGAATTTCCTGACTCACAACGGCCTCGACTCGCTGCTGCGGCTCTGGATCTCGTGCAAAAAGGAGGCCACGCGGGTGGCCGTCCTGCATCTCCTGTTCGTGATCATCCGCAGCCCGAACACGGCCGAAAGGTGGAGACGCAAGGCCCGCTTTGATGATCTGGCTCTCACAGGCGCAAGTCTCCACGCCGTTTCCTCCCTCTTCCAGGCGCCAACGTTCACAACGCCCATGTACCACGCCCTCTTGCAGCTTGCTTTGGAAGAGCCCGTCATCGACTGCAGCAGCGGCGAGTTGATCATGCTCCCGACGGATCTGCCCGGCAAAGTCCTCAGGAACTCGTTCTATCTGCACACCATCTTCCACCTGCTCGTGAATGCTGAGGCGACTGTTGATCTGCGCAGAGCCGTTCTGGGTGATCTGCTGCTGTTATGCAGCAGCCTGCCATCCAACTCGGAGCGAATTGCGCTTCTCTACGGCTGGCAAAGGTACTTCTTGAACCTGATTCCGGAGTGTCCGCGACGGGTGCTGACGCTCAAGCGCACCCCCAGCCAGTCGCGCGTCTGGCTCGAAACCTCCGAGAGCACTCAGAGCATCCGCATTTCGCTGGAAGACTCGGGCTTGACGAAGCTGGCCGAGTCGCCGGAGCAGCTCCAAGCGTATGCATCGCAGCTCACTGACGATCCAGACCAGATGCTCGACATGTCTACTTCGAGCGCCGCCGTCTCGGCCAGTGCGGTAGGCATGGACGCCGACGAACCCACGACCAACCTGGTGATGCAGCTCATCAGCACCGTCATCAATGATGTTTTTGCAACCGACAGACGCTCCTGGAAGATGATCGAAGACATCCTTGTCATCATCTGGTCCACCTCCACCAGCATCGACAGCGGCATCTTTGTTGTCCGCCAGTTTTTCCTGTCGTTTTTCCAGCGTATCCGCAAAGACGTCCATCTTGCTGCATCCTTCAACCTGACCAAGATTGTAAGTTTAGTCGTGCGGGAGGCGGTCGAGTTGACGGATCCACGAGTGAGAGCCGCGAGTATCGACAAAACCGGGCCCAGCCACCGCCTGCGCTAACCCGTGTCTGTCTCCAAGGAAAATCTCATCCACACCGTGATGCTGTCGGAGGAGATCATGTTCAACCATCAGGACCTCCGCGAGGCTGTCTTGAAGGAGCTGGATGCAATGAGCGCCGACATGACGACACCGTCGGGTAAGCGCCTGGACGGAATTCGAATTGCACCTGCATAGAATGAGGCCCTTGCTGATAGCAGACCCTGCTATGGATATGCTGTGATCGTCCCCTGGCATCAGAGCGCTACCAGCCGTCAAACCCAACCGAGGTCATTGTTCGGATGTCGTATCCGCTGGTGGAGTCCAAGCAGCTTGCAAGCGAGTGTCTTTCGCTGTTATCGACCATGATCGATCTTCGATTCACGCTGACAGACTTGTCAGAGAAGGTAAGTGCTTTGTAACAAGCATTGCATATGGCCGAATGCGCGTAGGCTGACCAAAGTACGGGATCGGTGGATTTGTTACAGTCACATTCGCGTAAAAACGGACTCGTGCTGCTCGCCCTCCGGCTGCTCCTCAACGCCCTCAATGTCGCCGACGAAGATGTTTGGCAGATGGTGATCCATTACATAGTCCCCATCATCGACATGGATACCGTTTTTGCGGACATGGACGACAAACTCAAGCACCGCTGGGTGTTCCAAATCATCGGTCACATATATGATGCGTTTCAGAGGTGGGTTTGGTTTCCCGAGAAAGCCCCGGGATATTGCCTCGCTTGAACAGCTGTCTGATCGGCCGTGCATTGTCCGCCACAGAATCCAGGACCCGCCCGCCCAGCGGAGCGATGAACCCGCGGCTCTGCCGTGTGGAGAGACAGAGAAGCTGGACGAAGTTATTCTCCCGCTGTATATGCTCATTGTGGGACAGTTCCGCGATGCCATCCTCGCGCTCAACAACGCCAAGGGCGAGCGAATCATTACCGAGGAGGCTCTCGACCAGGCCGAGTCGAGCCAAGAGCGCTTCCTGTCGTTCATAGCATCTCCAGAATGGACGCAGGTCTATGATCTCTACTGCTTCCCGGCAATGAAGACGATTCAGTCCGAGGACATGGAGATGATCCCACACATGACCCGGCGGATTGCCAAGTCGGTGCGAGTGTTTTTCACCAAGGTGCTCAAGGACGAGAACAGCGGTGCCAAGACGTACCAGTCCATGGAGAGCTTTTTGTATTCGATCTCCAAGAAGCGCAAAGACGAAGAGACATCGCGGCTGTCGCTGCAGAAGGCCACAGCCGATGCCGAGCGTCGAGCCTATTCTCGCTCCTGGGCGTTGATTCACCGCGAGCTGACGCAGGAACGCGCCATATGGTATGTGGACGAGGGAAGCTCTGCGCCGCCACAGCGATGGAAGCTCGATACTCGCGAGGGCTTTGGCCGGATGCGTCGACGACTTGTGCCCAACTTTGAGTTCGACGACCATCGACTGGCATCGGCCAAACGGGACAAATCCACAGTTCTTGATCGGGCGAGCCCCTCGCCGCGCATGTCCCGTATCGGCTCGACAACGCCTGGCCGGAAGAAGCAGCAGCAGCTCGAGAAGATCAAGAGCCAGCTCGAATCAGGGTATTTGTCCGAAGACATTCTCAAGGAACTCGCTGCATCATCGGCCGAAGCCATGGATGACGAAAGCGAGGACGACGAGGAGTGGAACGTTTTGAAGGACGAAGATCTGACAATTCAGATGTCGACCTCGACTGCAGACTCGGAGCGCTTCCTGTGCTCGGTGGAGTGCGAAATGATTCTGCTGATGACGGCAGTCAAGGGCCGGCTCGAGCTCACGACCAAGAGTCTCGTCTTTTACGCCGACTTCCATAGCACCACTGCTGAGCTGACCGACTACGAAAAAACCGTGCTGATGCTGGTTGAATCCGAAGTGATTCGGGAGCGGCGCTGGCCTGTCCAGAACTTGCGCGAGATGTACCTCCGCCGATATATGCTCCGTCGGTCGGCGCTGGAGATCTTCTTTGTCGATCAGACGAGCTACCTGTTCAACTTTCCCCAGCTCAAGGACCGGACGCGGCTCTTTTCGAAGATTGTGAGCATGAGGCTCCCCAAGCTCATAAGCGCCGACGTGCGTAATCCTGCCGAAGCGTTCCGCAAGAGCGACATGACCGAGCGCTGGAGGCGACGCGAGATCTCCAACTTTGAGTATCTCATGTATTTGAACACTGTGTCAGGTAAGCGATCAGCGAACGACTGCAGCTGGCTCGGCGCCGATCGGGTTGAATCTGCTGCCGGACTTGATCTAATGCCGGATTCGGTCTCGACGTCCCCTCCAATCTTGAAGGACGCACGTACAACGATTTGACCCAGTACCCGGTGTTCCCGTGGTAAGATATGCTCAGACGCCGCTCCGATCTCGGGACGGAAAACAGCCACTCCCCTGCTGGACCAGTTCTGATCACTTCTTTCGCAACTCTGTGGCGGGCGGCACATAGGATTCTGCGCGACTATACATCGGACACCATTGACCTCAACGACCCCAACGTCTATCGAGACCTGTCCAAGCCGATTGGCGCCTTGGATCCCACACGCCTTCAGCAGTATCTCGAGCGTTACTCGTCTTTCGAGGATCCGTCCGGCAAGATCAAAAAGTTCATGTACGGCACACACTACAGTTCCGCGGCAACGACGCTGTACTATTTACTGCGAATGGAGCCGTTTACAAGCTTGCACGTCGCCCTCCAAGGCGGAAAGTTTGACCATCCCGACAGGTCAGTAACCTGTGCTGTTTGGGGGCATCTTGTCTTTGCAGCCAACTTGGCGGGTACACGATAGAGGCGCATTGGTGAGAAGCAGCTCTCCAAAGCTTGGCCAGGCCACTAACGAGTCCAGTGACTGCGGCGACTTGCCTGGAATAGGCAGTTCCACTCGCTGGAGCGGTGTTGGAAATTTGTCCTGACAGGCAACGGCGATGTCAAGGAGCTGATTCCGGAATTTTTCTACCTGCCCGAGTTCCTGATCAACGAGGTAGGTCGGGCCTGGCATCTGGATATCCGGCATACTCAGCTGATCTTCCTTGGTCTTCCCTGATCTTCCCTGGTCTTACCTGGTCTTACTTGCTCCGCTGACCCCCACCGCCGGGACCTGTGATTGCTTCTCAGAATAAGTTTGACCTGGGTCGCCGCCAGAGCGGCGAGCATGTCGATGACGTCATTCTCCCACCGTGGGCGTCGTCGGCTGAGGAGTTCATCCGCATCCACCGCGAGGCCCTCGAAGGCGACTACGTCTCCGACAATCTGCATCTCTGGATTGACCTTATCTGGGGCTATCGCCAGACGGGCGAAGAGGCAGTTAAGGCGCACAATGTATTCTATTACCTCACTTACGAAGGGGCCATCAACATCGATTTGGTCAAGGACCCAATCGAGCGAAAGTCAATCGAGGACCAGATCAACAACTTTGGACAGACGCCGTCGCAGCTACTCAAGAAACCCCACCCTCCTCGAATGAAGGTCAAGGCTGGGCTACCGCGAGTCAATCTCTACGGAACACTGCAAGGGCATCAGAGCTACCTGATCCAGCTGCGTGGGCTTCAGCCGCTCCAGTTCGTGCGCATCACGGCAGAGGCTGGATCGAATGCAAACCAAAGTATGTCGATCTCTCCATTCAGCGGCCTTGGCGGTGCAAACCAAGAGCGCATCATCACGGTCTCCTCGGACTATGTCATCGGAGCACACAAATGGTCTTCGCAGTCGTATGAAAGCTCCGAGTCGCTTACGTTCCCGTTCGAGCCCGATGGAACGCCTATCGCCAAGCGGTAAGTTGAGCATGTCCAGCAGACATCCTGCCGGACGACTACTCTTGGACCGGTGTTCTCGTGAAATTCGTTCCGCTGAACGGCTTGCCCAGCATTAAGTCCTCCTTTATCATCGGCATCGCCATGTGCACCGGCGCATCTTTGGCAGACGCCTGCCGTCACAGTTCGCCTCCAATCTACCCCTGGCGACCAAGAAGCTTACGGCAACGGCGTCTGGCAAGTTCATTTTCTCAGCGGGACACTGGGACTCGTCGTTCCACATCACAGCCGTCGACAGCTTCAAGACTGTGGCGATCGTATATGGGCACCACGACGTTGTCACCTGCCTGGCGCTCTCGGAAGACGAAAGCATGCTAGCGACCGGCTCGCGGGACACGACAGTGATCATATGGGATCTGCAGCACTCGCCCGGCGACGGTCTCATCGTCCATCAAGAGAGCCGACGGATCATGTTTGGCCACGAGCAGGAAATAACTGCGGTCGCGATGAGCATGGAGCACGACCTCGTTGTGAGTGGCTCCAAGGACGGCTCGTGCATCCTTCACACAATCTACGAAAGCCGATACTTGCGCACGCTGCGTCCGGCAACAGAGCTGCCCGGCGACGCTCTCACGATCCAGAACGTACTTGTTCCCAGCAGGCAGGGCTTCATTGTTGTGATCACGACGATTCAGCCCGGCAAGCGGACAGGCGTTTCCCCAGGCATGGCCGTCGAGACGAGCAAAATCGCCGGCAACCACAATTCGTCTGGTGTGGAGCTGTACCTGCCCCCGACACCTGTAACAACAACACACCCGCAGCTCAAGAACCCCGGCGACTCGGCGGCTGGCGGCACCACAGGCAGCTCCTTGGACGATGCGGCCTCTGTGCTTGGACACGATCGCATCCGCGCGGCAGCAACAGCGTCGTCTGGGATCCATCTTTACACCGTCAACGGCAAATGCATCCGAAACCGGTACTTCAACAAGCAACTGTTTGACTTCCAAGTGTCGACGGATGGGGCATCGATCGTCATGGCTGACAGCCTTGGCCGGATTTCTGTTATGAAGACCCATAGGTAGGTGGCGAGTCCCATTCATTGGCACGCTATGGCTGCTGAAGCTCAGAGTTGCACTCATGCTGGTTCTCCAGCGCAAACTGCCCATGATCCAGCCGGATACATCGACTAACGGCACCGAATGATGGTCACTTTCCGCTTTGTATCTCCAGCTTGCAGACTGTCCACCACTTTGACATTGGAGTCCCGGCTCTGTCGCTCTCTGTGGCACGCAACGAACAGTACATGTTTGTGGGCCGCACGGATGGCAAGATGATGATGATCACTGTCGAGTCCGGAAAAGTGATGTTTGTCTGATGGCACACAGAGCACTGCGGACGCGGATGCCGAGTGTGCAGGTCCGGTCTGGACGGAAGCAGGGCGGACGAATCTCACCCGCCCGCAAGTCAATCTCGAGTGCCGGCTTGGAGACCGAAACGGTCCGGCCGGCACTGTCCCTGTCGATTTCTTTGTTTCTTTGTTTCACTCTTTCTCTCTTTTGGCTGTGCAGCAAGAATATACAGACTTTTCAAACATATAGCGCTGGGTCACATCCATCTTGAGAGCCAGGTGCATCCACGGCCTCGATGGCCAAATGCGCCGGGCAAGTCCGTCGCTGCCGCCCAGATCGCCACGAGTGACTCGCGGGCACAGCGACCACGTTTGGGCGCACATTGACCTTGCGCTCTTCGGCATGCTGGATGACGATGTGTATATTCAGGATCCAGAAAACAGCATCAATGCCAATTGAAACGGAGCATTTTGCGAGCGGTAAACGGATCATTCCCTCGGATGATGAAATGCCTTCGCCCCGCCGAGCTCGTGGGTCGGGACATCGACAGGTTCGAGAGAGACGAATCTATAACCATGGGGCTGCATCCTCGGCAACAAGTGCAGGGTGATGCTGTCCAAAAGTCATGCATGTGCCTCGGTCCAGAGCCAAAAACAGGATCAATATCGCGGCACGGAACCAAGATGGCCCTCCGAGAAGTTGTGGGCGAGCCAAGGTGGCCGACCAACAGCGGGATGGGCGGCGAGCAAGGAGACGACGGTGACAAGTTCAATCTCGGCGGCGATCGTCCCGGCGGCCGCTGCTTCGTCCTGAGTGGTAGCCGCGTCGGCCTCCCTGTTGACCGCCTTTGCCTCCGCTCGGCCCACGCACAAAGCAAAAGTCCGAATGAATGGTCTGGCCGAGGAATTCGATGTTGTTGGTATCCTCGATAGCGGCTTTGGCTTCCTTCAGCGTCTCGTACTCGACAAGCGCGTATCCCTGATGTGCCAGAGCAGCGATGGGGGGGTGAAAGTCAGGCATATGATGGTGAGATTGGCGTTGGTCCGGCTGCGGTGCTCGCTCGATTGTATCCGTGGCTGTAGAGACAGCAACGCTACCTTGACATATCCCGTTCGGCGATCCAGGTTCAGGTGGAGGTTCTTGACGTCGCCGTACTCTGAAAACTTTTCCGAGACGTCGTCCTCGGTGGCTTCCTCGTGGATTCCGGTGACGAGCACGATCCAGCCCTCGACGGCTGTGGCAGCGACAGACGCCCGGGTCAGAAAGGGGACACACCAGGGTATAGGACAAAGCATAAACCAAGCAACAGACTCGGGGTCGAGCAGCAAGCCCGCGGGTAAGCCTGCGAGCAGGACCACTGGGATATCGTTGCAGGAGAGAGAGTGGATAGGTATGCTTACATCGCTGGGCCATGCCGCTGGCGCCTCCCTCCTCGACGGTATCGAAGGCTTGCGTGTTGAAGACCTGGCGGCCTGTTGGTCGATGAGCCAGATGGGTTGGCGCATGATCGCTTCCACAGCTGCACTGGGCAGCAAAACCCTAACGACGGCGTGGTCGTACCTGATCGGTCGTTGTCGAAGCCTCGGCCCTTTCGCTTGGTCGCCTGAGCCATGATGCGGGTAGTCGAATCTGGATCATGCGGGGTCGGAGCCGGGTAAGGCGATGAACAGGACCACACGAGCGAGCAGAGCACCGTATAAGACGGACATGAGCGACTCAGCCTGAAGGCGGACCCAAAAGTTCGAGATCTCGAGGCGGAGGGACACGAGATTCTGCTTTTGGACTGAGCCAGGCCGAATCTTTGGTCGGGTTGCAGCAGGATCGGCTGCGCTCAGGCAAGTCGATCTGGACAGAGATCGAGTATGGAAGTACCTTCGTCCACGGCCATATCATCGGCCGGGCCGATGTCGACCTCGGGGTCGAGATCGATGTTGACGTCCTGGGGCATGGCTGGTGGTGATGGGGGTGGATGGCAGAGAGACGCCGAGGCCGAGACCAAAGAGCGAGTGAAAGGCGTTGTGGCCGTGTGTGTGTGGCATTGGATCGAGCCAATACGATGGCTGGATCCACCCCGGATAACATGGCGAGCCAGGCCGACGACCGAAATGCAGCATCACCAAATGCAGCATCACGAAGCACAATGCAGTGAGCCACGAACTGAGGGCACTTGACTCAGCGCTGGGCCTATGCGAGCCCATCGCCATGTATTTCTTGGCTGAGCCCATCCGTTGCGCTGGACAGCTGGAGGGGCACGACGAAGTAATCCAGCTGCACGACAAGGATCGAGGCATTGAGACGAGGGGAGGAGGCGTGCGATCCCAACGGATATTTGCTCCGTTTCAGTGATATCGTCGCAACGGACGTATATTGAGCCGCGACACAGCGCGGCCAGAGTCGGCCCAGTGGCAGCAAACGTTATGCGTCATCGATGATATCCGAGGCAGTGAACTGGAGCATGGCCGCACTCTGGAGGCAATTCGACAGCGAGGCAGGGAGCTGGAAATGGAAGCGTTGAGGGAGATGGACATCAGTGTCTCGACGATGTGACGGGAGTGGTGAACACATGTCATGGAGATCCCATGGCAGCGGATAGCAGGATGCAGGTTTAGGAATGCAGACATACTCGGCTGGCACAGGCTGCTGTGGAGGAGGAAGGGAAGGTACAGCCCGGCTGTGGTGATGTGCTGGGCCGTGAGCCAGCGGATGCAGTCTGAGAAGTGCAGGGAGATGGTGACGGCGACGACGATGGCGACGGGCGGGATGCGCTGGCAGCAAAAAACGAGCGTGCTGTTGAGCTGGGTGCGGCAAAGGTTTTTGGTGCTGCCGAGCGGCGAGCTGATGTGAAGATCCGGCGAGATGCAGATGCGCTCATGCTGGCAAAGCGAGAGGATCCGACAGGGATGGCCCAGGTTAGTCGAGACTGGTACTGGCGGCTGGGACTGCAGAACGGAAGTGGGGTGTGGAATCGCGTGCTCTCTCGGTGATGCCGAGGGAGGGCTGGGCTGCCTGTGGGACCTCCGCACCTGACAGACGGGACGAGCGATCGCAGGATGAATCGGTAGATGAATCGGTGGATGGACAGAATGTGGTCAGTGGATCGACGAAATGGATCTACGGATCGACAGCAAGCGAGTCGGCAGTTGCGGTTGCAATCGGAACGAATGACACGGCAAAAAAAGCGAGAGAGCCATGAACAGCCGAGAGCGAGCGAGAGCAGGCGAGAGCGGGCGAGAGCAACCAGGCGAGAGGGACGGGCAAGACGCAAGAAAGACGCAAGACGGACTCGGGGAAGCAGGGGAAAGACAGCCTCTTGCGTCTTCCCGCGGACCAATCGGCGCGCGCGGACGCGAGTCACGATGAGCAACACGCATTCGAACCGCAAACCGGGGCGGCTGTCGCGGACCCCCATGAGCTCGGGCACGGGCGGCTGTCTTGCTGGTCTGCCCACTCTCACCCCGCCGTCGGCTCGATCGTTCCACACCCCCAGCCCGCCTGTTCATCCCGCCTGCCCATCTTCCCGACGCCTGGTGCCCTCTGAAGCTGGTCCTGTATCCGAGGTAGGTCGCCAACGAATCCTTGGGAGCCAATATACGCCCATCTGTGTCTGGCAGACTCGGGACGACGGCTGCACACCGCCTGTCCAGCAGCCGGTCTTGTCCTGGCTTAGTTTATGCTTGCTTGGGGTCGTCCTGTCTTGCCACGAACCTCACCCGGCTGCCTCTGCCACTTTCTGCAGCATTTGCAAGTTTCAGCCTTCTCCATCCCACACACACTCACTTCACTGGAACGCCATGAACCCTGCTCTGGTCGGCCCTCGAGACAGCGGCTTCGAGTCGCACGGTCCTCTGAGCCCCGAGAGTCCGCCTGTCCGATATGTTGTGCCAGCAACCATCGACAGCCTGATTGAATACATCACGTCGCCCAACACCCATGATATGGAGCTCACCAAGGTGATTCTGATGCTCTACCGCAAGTTCATGAGTCCCTGTGATCTTCTGGACAAGCTCGTGGACCGCTTCGACGTCGTCGACCTCAGCTACGACAGAGGAGTGGAGGATCCAGCGTCGCCCATCGACCCGGTTCAGCTGAGGTGAGTCGGTCCTCGCCAGAGCATAGCCTCTTGGTACCGCGTGGGGGCGCTCATGAGAAGAGCCGCGCCGGCACACTGTATCAGCGTGCGATCAAACTTGGAGGCGACCACTGGCCCTGCCTCGGGAGTGCGTCGGGAGGGGTCGATAGAGGCGGCGGGCTCGTTGGGAGACAGCCACGATGTGCCTAACGCTTACGCGAGGCCAGGCTCGTTCGAGCCATGGCAAGATCCGCTATGGTGGCCGGGCTGGACCGCGGCCGGGGTACTGCGCTGCCAATATTCGCTGGAGAGCGTTCGCTGGATGCCCAGGCATGGGAATACTCGCGGGACTGGTTTGCTAACTCGATTGCAACCCCTCCGGAACAGGGTTTGCAACATCATCATCCACTGGTGCGAAACGTACTGGTGCGACTTTCGTCCGGCCAAGATGCGGCTTACTCTGCACATCTTCCTGAGCCGGTGCCGCGGCCGTCAAGAGTACACTGCGATTGTCAAGAAGCTCGACGATTTCCTGCGCAACGACGTGCATTTCCACGAGAACGAGCCCGATTGGGGCATTGGCTACTGTGCTGAAGACGAGGACGAAGACCTGCCCGATGACGCCTCCTCGAGCCTGAATCGAGACAGTCTGGCCGAAAAGGTAGCGTCGCATTCACATCATACTGCAGCACCATCTCCCGACGATGAGGACGCCCCCTCGACAGCTACTCCCCGCTCGATCAAGCACCGTCTCAGCACGCTATCCCTACTGCCGCTCCCTTCTCACAAGACCTATGATTTGTTGAAGAGGATGACTTCGGGGAGCGCCGATAGGTCATCGGCGCACTCGGCTGTCTATTCCGAAGAAGAATACAACGCCCGGTGCAAAGCACTGCTGAAAATCGATGCCGACCAGATCGCGCAGCAGCTCAACCTGATTGACTTTGACTATTTCCAAAAGATTCAGGTATGCCGCTGTCAGCTTGACGAGTGGCTGTAGTGGTGTCAGGGATCCAATTGCTGTTTCAAGCGATGATGCCTTTGCACTTGAGCGACGCTGTACTGATGCATTTCTTTCGCCTGCCCGCCTGCTCCTTGGTCACCATCCTGTCGCATTGGCTCGCCTCCACTGTCACAACCACTTGCACCAACGATTGCTCTGGATCATTTTCGTCGGTCGATCCTGTTCGTTGGCTATCCGTTACAACTGCGACGGCCTGCGACGGTCTGCAAACCTATCTCGCCAATCCGACAACGGCACGATATACCGCTGCCGCCCTGTCTGCGGATGATAGCCCCGAGATCTTGTCGAGCACATCTGGAACAAAAAGAGCAACTCGCAATACTCCAACTCGGTCGCTGCGAGTATCGCTCACTTCAACTTTATTGCATCATGGTGGGTAATCGAGGTCGAGTGGCACATGTCCTCGTCCTGGCGTGCTTGCAAGATGGTGGATCGCCATTGGAACAGACTATGCGCATATTATCGATCGTTTCCCCGCGGCTGATGTGATCAACTTGTGTCCTGGTGGCTCCGTACAGGGCAAAGTCGCTTGTTTTGTCACAGAAGAAGCCCAAAGCCCGTGCTGTGATTATGCTGAAGCTGATGCGGGTCGCTCTGGTGAGACGCCAAGACCGGGGAGCATCGACTATGGCACTGTACAATCGGAATCATTCATCTGACCTTTTGTCTGCCCCTTGCACCCTTGTCCTCGCTTCCACGCTGTTGCAACTGCGACAGTACCTGAGAAACTTCAACAACTTCAACTCGGCCATGGCCCTCGTGGCTGCGCTTTCAAGCGGCCCCATCCAGCGCCTCAGGCTGACGCAGCACTACTATTACGATCAGCCGACGCACCAGAACTTCCGCAAGCTCGAAATGATGTTCACGTCGGAGCGGTCATTTGGCATCTATCGGGCCGTCTTTCGTATGAGCCCGCTGCCGGCAATACCGTATCTGTACGTACCTGGCATGCGCGTGAAGCAGCACACTCGCGGCTGTATCGACTGAGCGGCGCCGAGGGGCGGTCTGGATGCCGGCGTATAGAAGAAAGCGTCACCCGCAACATGCGCCATCGTCACCGATGGACTGAAGGATTGACTGCTGACGGATTGCTGACGGACTGCGGAACCATGGCCCCTCCTAGCGGTGTGTTTCTACGCGATCTTGTGTATCTCGAGGAGTGCTACCGGGACTTTAAGGAAGACGGGACCCTCAACCTCGGCAAGTTTATTGCCATTGGCGACGTCATTCTCATGTTGATGAGTATCAAGGCAAGGTATGTGCACAACAGAGGGACAGACATTGTGAGATCGAGACCTTGCCGAATCGATCAATGGGAGAGTAGATCATGTGTCCCCCATCCGATTCCGAGCTAGATCCAAAGATGCGTCGGTGGTTGGTGCAGAGGGGCTGTAATCTGAATGCGGGGATGCGATGCCACTTCTGGTTCGACTTCTGGGTCAACTCACGTCCCGAGTCCGTCTTTTGTTTCTGTAAGGCCCTACACCGAAAAGGTCAACCCCGAAATCGTGAGCCTGATCCTCGGAAAGGCCGTCCTCTCTGACGAGGTTTGTTCCATGACCATACACGCATTCCTGTGCGGATGGGGGGGGGTGTATGTGTATGGAGCATCCCGCATTCGCCCACGCAACCAGCACTTGACTGATGAATTCGTGCCGTCGTTCGGTAGGATTGTTATACCATATCCCAGCAACTCGAGCCCCGGACCGAGTCCTGATCCCCGAGCCCCCCAAGCTGCTGTTGGAGAGCCGGCACGATGGGCCATACTGTCCCTCGGGCTCTAATAGCAATATCGTCATGACGATGCTGTGCACCCGAGCGACGTTTCACTTGGGTGCTCTGACAGGGCAGCACACCGAATCCGTTCTCCCTCCCGCCGTGTGATCTGCTGAAAAGTCAGTCATATGTATCAGAATATATTCTCAATACCGTTTCCTTGAGGCCAAATCGGAGGGTGTGATGTCGATGGCCGATGGGCTCCATCATGTTTGGAATGCGTGCATCGACCGAGCTGGGATGCCCGCCAATTACTCCACAGGCATGCTACCCGTCGTTGCATTCGCTGGCCGTCAATGGCCAGCTCATATCCGGATACGATAGATGAAGGAGCGAGGGCACATGTGTATATTCAGGATCCAGAGGAGATGTAAGCTTGACAGAGGTCGATCAAAATCAAGTGTTCCGTTACAATCGGTGGGGCGCAGTGAATGAGACGGGGACGAGGGGCCGGCATGCTGTTAGCGCTTCTCGAGGGCCCGGATCTGCTTCTTCTTCATGCGTTTGACTTTGCTGGCCGAGACCTGGATGTGGGGAAGAGACGGAGACAGTGAACACTGGTCAGGATTGGCAAATCGGACGACCGAGTCTGTCCACAGGAAGCCAGACCATCGGTATTGCTGGTCAGGCCGACCCGAGCAGGTTGCCAGATGGGCAATTATCAGGTGCCATCGTGCTGACCTTTTGGACCACCTCGGACATCTTTTCGTTCTCGAGGCGGCGCTTTCGGCGCTCTTCTTCCTGCAGCCGTTTGGACTTTGAGGGATTCCACCGAATCATGGTCATTGAGGTTGGGCATTGCATTCCAAGTTGTCGTCGGTAGAAAGGCCGTGGTGCGGACGAATGTACGTTATGTGAGTGGGATCTCTCGGCATGATATGTGTCGCCGGTGTCGACGACGGTAGCTCTGGTAGCTCCGGGAGCGACGGTATTGACGGTCCCCCATATTTGTGGTATCCAGGATAGCCCACGAACAGCTGAATCGCTTGCCAGAGGACAAGGCGCAGTTGCATCCTGATGAGGGCGAGTTGCGAAGATGAGAGCGGCAAATGATCAGTACCTCCTTTTCCTTCTTGACCTGTTCCTTCATTTCGTTCTCGGCAGCCTTCATCAGGGACTTGCGCCTCCGCTCGGCCTGCTGGATTTCCCAGCCTGTCGCACCCATCCATGGCCGACCGCAAAGGGCAGTAAACCGGTCAAATTGAGTCAGTTGAAGGCTATGGCCCAAGGCACCGATGAGAGACATCGCAGCGTCGGCTATGGCTGTTGGGGAAGAGGGCGGGTGATGGTGGCATTGACGGTACCTGGGCGGACAGAGACATTGCGCTTTGCCGACGATCGCTTGGTTTGCACCGACTTCCAGACACGGCCTGGCTCAGCAGAGAGGGAAAAGACACAATCGAATGAAGTGTCAGCGGCGTGCATGCTCCAGCCAGGCAGGATGAGGTTCAGAGGCGCCTCGCCCCATGTGTGTCGATGCTGGCCACGGCGGAAGTGGAGGAGATTGAAAGGACATGCACACCATTGACGGGGACTTTGCGGGGGATTGCCAGTCGCGACGAGGTTTCAGTGGCATCGTCGGCAACAGTGGTGGCCAGGCTGGGCTGGGTGGTGTCGGCCATGGTGGTGGTTGATCGTTTGGTATGGGTTGGTCTGGCTGGTTGGGATCGGACGGAAGGCACTGGCTGGCTCGGTTGGGACGGCGTGGGAGACAGTAGGATGTGGTGCTTGCTGGCTGTGGTGCTTGCTGGCTGTGGTGCTTGCTGGCTGTGGTGCTTGCTGGCTGTGGTGGCAGGGGCCGATTTGCTGACGACGATGGATGTGGTGCCGACGATGGATGTGGTGACGACGATGGATGTGGTGACGATTCCGATTGTGCGCTTGTTGGCTGTTCGGTCGGTCAGTCGGTTGGCCGTTTGGTTGGCTGGGAGGTCAAAAAGGCCGCAACAAAAAATCATATGAAGTGCAATAATGAAGGCCATTTGCGCCTGGCGGCCAATCAGCGGGCGGAGAGCGCGACAAATGAAATGGGTCACGCGAAATCATGTGACTCGGCGGAGGTGGCTTGTGGCCGCCCTGGAGCGGCGACCCTGGGGAACGCGAGGGCGCAAAATGGAAAATGGGCAGGCCAGAGCGGCAACGAAGAACAGCGGGGGCAACAGGCTCAGGAGCAGAGCGAGAAAGGCTCGATGCTCGATGCGGATGCGGATGCGAATGCGGACGCAGAGGTCCATGTTGCCTGGATGGCGATGGAGCGGAATGATGGGCAGACCCCATTGGAACCATCCAAGCCATGGAAAGAGCTGCAGAACACCGGAGATAAAGGGCTGAATTCCGGTTGTCCCCTGGACAAAGGCAGAGATGGTCATCGAGAGAGGCGGTGAAAGGACGAGGATGCCGGGGCTCTTATTTTTTCGAAACGTGCTGTATTCTTCACTCCTTACAGTTGACGAAGAACGAATCGCCCCGCAAACCGTTATATACAGTATGCAACAAGTCGACAGCAGCTTCCAGAAAAAAAAGGTCTAGCAAAAATGGTGGTAGGTAAAGGGAAAAGAATATAACAAGTAGAACTATGTGAACATCTCGGACATATCAATCAAGTTTATATTCAAGGATTTACTTCGACATCTGTGAGCAACGGACGGGAGCGGGAGTCAGTGGGATGAACGTGCCAACAAGGACATGCGTGCGCGCGGCGACTGTTGAAGCTTGCGATTGCGTTGCCAGCGGTGCTCGCACAGAGCGGGAGGAATGCAACACGCAGACAACATGCAAAAGTCAACTTTACCATCATCTTGACGAATTCTTCGTAGTTGATCTGGCCGTCTCCATCAACATCAGCTTCGCGGATCATTTCGTCAACCTCGTCGTCGGTGAGCTTCTCTCCGAGGTTGGTCATGACGTGTCGGAGCTCAGCAGCAGAGATGAAGCCGTTGCCGTCCTTGTCAAAGACCTTGAAGGCCTCCTTGATCTCCTCCTCGGAGTCGGTGTCCTTCATCTTGCGGGCCATCATGGTCAGGAACTCGGGGAAATCGATGGTGCCGTTTCCGTCGGCATCGACCTCGTTGATCATGTCCTGGAGCTCGGCCTCGGTGGGGTTCTGGCCAAGGGAGCGCATGACGGTACCCAACTCCTTGGTGGTGATGGTTCCATCGCCGTCCTTATCGAAGAGGGAGAAGGCCTCCTTGAATTCAGCGATTTGCTCCTCAGTGAGTTGGTCAGCCTGAAGGAAAAATCGGGACATGGATGTCAGACGGGTTGGGGCACGATCGGTCGCATGAGGATGCCATCGATCCACGAGACGGAGTCAAGATGGGATGAGCAGAGTCCAAATTGCCAGGGGGAGAGGGCCTTGATTGGTGGCAAAACAGCCAAAGGACGCGGATGAACGAAAGAAAAAACATTGAAAATGGACAATGCGAAGAAGCATTGAATGAAAGCGGTGGCCGAACACACAGCTATAGCATAGGGGAGAGCGGGATGGGGGGAGGTTGGGACAGCTGCTGGTCGATCAGCTTCGTCCACACGAGGCAGGACAGGATGTGCCAAGAGCGAGCATCAGCTGCCTCGGCCGGACCTGCCAGTAGATGATGGCAAGCCCGGCGCGACATTGGCCGTCTGTCGAGCAAGCAATGGCAGCCAGCCGGCCAGCCAGCCACGCGGCTTGTCGACCAGGGCGAGGGTCTACACCATTGATGCCGCAGCCGGGGTAGCAGAATGAAGGAACAATACAAAAAATGCAAGGAGCCACCAGGCAGCAACAGCGCGAGGGGCCTGAAAAGGGTGGATAATGCCTGCCGAGGAGGGGAGGGTCGACGCCCCACACAACACGACCGGAGGCGGATGGGGGGAGGAAGGACGGCAACAGCCGAAAAAGCGAACACGCCGCCGGCGGACAGATCACCCCGACGACGCCAATGCAGACAACAGATGGCCGACGCGGCGGCGGGAGGACGGGGCCGAGCCATGCCGGTGGTGAGAAGGGTGGTGGGGTCGGAGGCAGGAGGGCTGGAGACGAGCAGGTACGCACCATTTCGAAAGAACAGAGATTTCAGCGTCGAGAAACGAGATGCCGAGAGAGCGACGGAAGGGAGGCTGCTTTTTCTACCCTCGGCGCGGCGAGAGGGCGAAAAAAAGGGGAGCAGGGCGGATGGGGGAGGGGCGCTGGCTGGAGCCGGCTCGAGTGCAGCGACAATACCCAGGCAGGCGAGCGCCGAGTGGGCGGGCGCGCGACCAATCGGGGCGGGCGGGGGTGCGGCGGCCCATTGTGGGTGCGCGAGGGCGGCATTATTTGTTGGAGCGACGCGAGCGCGACGAGAGGATTTTGGAGGTGTCGACAGAGACTGCGCGGCCGGGGCTTTGCCTGTGGGAACCACGGGCTGTGTCGGGCCAGGCCGCGAGCCCGATCAGAGAGAGAGAAGGAGAGAGGGAGAGAGAGAGGGAGAGAGAGAGGGAGAGCAGCCCTGGATCGGCTCGCGCGACTGTGGGCCGGCCGGGACACCGCTGCCTGTTTGGGCCGCCTTTGCCGCCGCCTGGCGCGCACTCTCTGTCGACATCGGTTCGGGGAGAGTACTTTTGCGCGGCGCGTGCGGGATCGGCTCGCCGCGACAAGGTTTGCAGACCGGGCATTTGTGTTGGTGCGTGCGACTGCGCGGGCGGGGCAAGCGATTGGGTGCGGGGGGGCAAGAAGGCTGCATTTGCTGAAGCATTTGCAATGGCACCTGCAAGAGCGTCGGCGATAGCACTTGCGTTTGAATTAGAATTTGCTGCTGAGCATCTCCGTTGGCGCCGCCAGGACGACCGCGGCTGTCTCTAGCATCGGCCCCGACACTGCCATTGGCGGCATTGCAAATGTGCGCGCTGGTCTCGTCCCGGCCCTTCTCTCTCGGTCTCTCCCGTCCCTCCCGGTCCTTCTCGCTGTGGCGCGTTGCCCGTGGCGCAATCTCCCCACGTGCCCATCCATCCGCGCCCGCCCTGCCCCATTGGCCCGAATTGTCGCGTCGCGCTCCTGCGCAGCCGCGCCGCTGTTCTCCCGTTTCTCCCTGGCTGCAGCACTGATCCTCTCGGCTGCCATGGAGCGTCCTCCTTGCCTGCCGTCCCGCAACATCGCCTGCGCGGCCCGTATCTGTCCCGTGTGCCTGTCGCTGGCCGTTTGTTCTAGAACTCGTTGTTGCGAGCATATGCTTGCGCCAGTTTGCGCTTGCGCTTGCCCGCTTGGCTGTCTGCCTGGACGCCGTCTTCCGACTGGGACGTTGCAGACGCAATCGCCACCACCAGACCCGCCACCTGCAATTCGCCAGAAATCCCGTGCTCCCCCCCCGATTTCGCCCTCCATCCGCCCAGAGCGCAACCTTGTGTCTGACAAAGATGCTGGCCCCCCACCCCCGATTCGCGCAGGATCGTCGAGTGGTGCTGCCGCTGCAAATCGTGCTGCGTATCTTGCAGATGCAGCAGCAGCCGCACCGAGTGCGCACCATCCCCTCGACTCCGTCTGCTGCATCTGCCATCCCAGCATACCGCCCCTGTCCTTCGGCCTGCATCGGTCCTCCATCTGTCCTCCATCTGTCCTGGCCTGCCTGGCATTGCGCGAACAACAAGCAGCCCTATCTCGATGCGCCAGCCAATCGCATTTGTGCTGGAGCGTCACGACCGACCAATTGGGCTCGGGCGCAGTCAGCCGCTGCGCAATCCGACGCGCGCTCGCGGCCCCATGTCGGTCACGAGCCGCACAGCCCTTCAAAACTCTATTTTTTCCATTTCTGTGGCACATTCCATTTTTGCACCGCTCCCGGCTCCTTGTGGCTCTGCTCCCGAACTGGTTTCGTGGCCTTGGGGTTTGCTTGCGCGTTTGCCTTCCCGCCCTGCCGGTCCATCAGCGGTCCCCGGTCGCCAGGAACCTTGTCGACAATGCTCCAAGGTTTCGTCTCCGAGTTTGCAAGACCGCCTTCTTCGTGCATCCACGCGCCGAAACCCAGCCCTGCATCGATGCATCTGCCAATGCACGCGCCGATGCGTCTGCCAATGTACTCGCCAATGTGCGGGCCAGCCCAGTCGCTCTGTGTCATCCAAAAGTGCATTCATTCATGTGTCTGTCTCGCAGCCGTCGAGCACCAACCGCCGTAAACTCGGGAACTTTGCTCGTATTGCATCCAACTCACTGTGTGGTCGGTGTTGCTCCATCGTGGTGTGCCAACAGCCAGTCCTCTCCCTCTCTGCCCTTGCGTCCGGCTGTATCTGTGCTCATTGCTCCAGCGGTGTCTGCCCTGTGCCGAACCGGGATTCGAGATCCAATGTCAGCACTTGGCTCGTCTGTTCGGCCTGGTCCTTGTAGATCCCAACCAGGGCATCCGCCTTTTCGTACAGCGTGTTCTTGAGAGAGATCACGATGAACTGAACGCCGCTTTCGTCTTTGTGTGCCTGCTTCTGAATGTATCTTGAGATGCGTGCAACGTTGGTGTTGTCGAGGGCAGCATCAACCTCATCGAGCACAAAGAAAGGCGCCGGTCGATAGCTGTGGGGACGAAGAGAGCCGATGTCAGACCAGACCAGACCAGGCCAGATCAGTGGGATACTAAATCTCGATATCGCCTTGCCATCTACCTGTGGATCGCAAACAGCAGCGCCAGAGCCGCCACGGTTTTCTCGCCGCCAGAGAGCTGCTCCATGTCTCGGAATCCTTTCATCGGAGGGACCGCATGATATCGCACCGAGTCCGTAAAGGGCTCCTGCGATCGAGAACCAAATCGTGGTGAGCCGAGTGTTGTTGTGCATCATTCCAGAGGAGCCGCAGTGTCTCAGCTTTCTTCTGCTGCCACCATAACTGCATCAAGCCACTCACGTCGCTGTCGTCGAGGTTCAGCTGGGCAACACCACCCGGGAATCCTGGCGAGGATGTGAGCTCTTCGTAGATCCGCCCAATGTTCTCCGAGATGTGAAGATACGCCTTGTAAAACCGCTCGTATCTGCCCAGAGCACCGATATCTACGTTAGATTGATCACCATCTCACCATCACCATCACCATCACCATCACCATCACCATCTCCATCTCCATCTCCATCTCCATCTCCATCTGTTTCTCGGTCGTCGCACACACCTTTCTTGCTTGATCGTGTTGAACCTATCCTTGGCCGACTTGGCTTCTCGTCGCGACTGCTCAAATTCCCTTGCCGTGTTGCGGTATCGCTCCTCGACATCATCCAGCCTGATCAGTCGCAATCACCCCAGAGTCAGAACCATTCGGCCAGACATAGCACTCCGCAACTCCAATGCTCGCTCGCGGCTCGTTTCAATTGCGGCTGTGTCGGACTCACCTCTCAACTGCCTTCATGTTGGGTGCCAGGCGCTCAATCTCTGCCGCGAGGCCCTTGATGTTCTCCTCAAGCTCGACATCAAGCTCGCTGCTGCCGTTCTGAGGGTCGCAAGCAATCGCGCACGAAACATCAGCGACAGTGGCCACAGGACCGGCGTACTTTCTGTTTCAATTACAGGATTCTGGATCGGCCCACTTTTGCTCGCTTTCCTCTCCCTTTCACATATCCCAGGCGATGTCCATACCTCGCGATAATCTGCCTTGAGTGAGCGGTAGTCGATCTGGATGTTGCTGAGCTGAACCGTCGAGCTCGAAGGACCCGATGGTTCATCGACGTCCATCTGGTCCTCGCCCAATCCGTGGCTCCGCTTCAGTGAATAAGCAGCAGCGGAATCAAAGTCAGTCAACAGGTTACCAACAGCAGCAGCTCCATAATCAATCATGACTTCACCCGCCGTTCATGTATCAGATTGCATCGCTCAACGCACCTCAAGCTCGTTCAGGGGGATAGCTTCCAGTTTTCGACCAACGAGCGGCAGCGGAATCTCCTCCAGCTTGGCTTTGCGTAGCAGCGCAAACCGCTCTTCGTTGAACTTTTCAATCTCGGTCTCCTGTTGGCCCGAAAGTCGGTGGCCGGTGCGATTTGTTCAAGTAAGAATCCGGCTTTGCTGCCGCCAAATCGGCCTACATTGACACATTGCTCAGCACGCCATGTGTGTCGCTTCAGGTGCCGTATACTGACCGCGTGGGTGATCGCCGTGGAGCTGTCCTCGGCCCGTTTGATCAGACTCTGCAGTTCCTTCTTGACGTCATTGACTGCATCGCGGTGGCCATCGAGGCTCTCTTTGAGCTGCAACAACTCAGCTTGCGATTGCGCGAGCGACTCGTTGAGCGCCTCGGCTTCCTTGGCATAGCTCTCCTTCTCCTCTTCCAGCTCAGCCAGTAAGCTTTCATCTTTTGAGATGGCTGTCTGGATGCGCTCGAGGCGGGTCTGAACCTCCTGGCAGAGCTGCTGGTTGAACGAGATTCTGTTGGACGTGGTGTTGTCGAAAGTCGTAACGACAGTAACCAAAGCAGCATTGGGCGTCGTCCGTGTTAGTATTCCAAAGTCAAGTTTGCATCTCATCGCAGCGCACTCGGACACGCATCCCGTTGAGAGTAAAGTCCCGGACGTGCAGCGACGCTCTACTTTGGCCCACATTCAGTCGAGGGAGTGCACGTTCACACCCTGCACAGCTTGCCAAAACAGAGAGCGTGACAGGTACGGAGGGGAGATGAAAGCGAGGGGTCAACTTACTCTCCCTCGAGCTTAGCTTTCTGAGTCGTAAACTGCAATCGTTTCTGCGAGACCTCCTCCTGGCTGCTCAGGAGCTTGTCCTCGTATTCGCGCACACTATGGACTCCAATGCGCCGACAAAAGTCTGCAAAGATCGTGGCTTCCACTTTGGCGATCGCCGCCTCGGCCGACTCGATCTGCTCGTTGATACTCTCAAGGCCAGCGTCTGTCTCGGCGCTTTCACTGCGCAGCTCGCGCATCTGGTCCGCGCAGAACTTGATTTCCTTCTGGACTGCTTCCAGTTTGCGCTCCGTGGCCTCCTACTCAGGATGGAAGCGTCAGTCCGAGGAGGGCGGTAAGTACATATTTTACAAGGCAAGCGCCGCTGGCCTTCTCGCGGTCAACTCTACTCACCAGATCGCTGGTTGTAAACTTGAGCTTGTTTTCCAGCATAAAGATTGCATGCTTCATTTGCTCGTCATATCCGGCTTTGCGGCGACTCTGCTGTACTTCGGCGAGCTGGTTCGCCAGCGAGTCCTTGACTTTGCGGAGATCTGTGGGTACAGAGCGCCGAATAAGTCCCTCGCATCCTTCAGTGCGGCTTTGGGCTGTCGTGGTCGTCCTCATATCGCCCGCCGGACGCTCAGGATCCCAAGGGGGCAACTTACTATCAAGCTCGCGCTCTTCCCAGCGCCGAGCGTCCTTCGTAACACCGCTCTGACCGCCGGTAATCAATCCGCTCTTGTGGATCACGGTTCCGTCGAGGGTGACGGCTTCGGCGCAATGTAAAAACATGAACGTCAACGGACACGTGGATGCCAACATGCTAGTGGACACAAGTGGACGCCAACATGCAAGTGCACACAAGTGGATGCAAGTGTGAGCGAGCGCCGTGCCGCGGTGGACATCCATACACCTTACCTTTCACATCCTCATTCTTGTCGTAACAGATCGATCGCGCCACCTCGAGGGTGTCGCAAACCAGTCCGCTTCCACAAACGTAGCGGAACACTCGCTCGTACTGCGGATCGAACTGGATAATATCGATTGCCAATCGCGCCCCCTTTGCGAATGACCGATACTTTTCATTGATGGGCTTGGCAACGATCCCGTCGAGTGGCAAGAATGTACCCTGGCCAGCGCGCTGGTCTTTTAGATACTGTACCAGCCAAAGGAATGTCCAAATTGAGCCTTGGTTAACGCTCGCTCGCACAATGGGCGAATCTGACGAGGCCCTCAAGACACTCCAAACTCTGCATGCGCGCGCACTTGGTCACTCGCCCTGGCCCAGACCAGATCAGATCAGAGTTTGGACCCTGGGGCTTACCTTGATGCACTCGATCGCCGTCTTTTCGTCGTCCACGATGACGGCGTCGATGTTGCGCCCCAATATAATCGAAGCGGCAACGTCGTACTTTCGCTGTGTTGGCTTGCACAAGTCAACGACTCGTCCATGCACGCCTGGAAACAGCTGCCTCATGCCCTCGAGGCTCTGCTTGAACTTGCGCTCACGCTCGTTCTCGCGCTGATCGGTTCTTGCGTCCATGAGCTTCTGCATGGTGTCAGCCATCTTTTCATTCAGCTCGTTTTCGAGTTGCCTGTTGTGGTAGTGATACACGGCGACTGGGGTCAACCTGTTGTCGTCAACTCACAGCTAAGGCTCTGCTCCTGTCCAGCCCTGCCGATGGACCTACCACAACCGCCGGCGCTCCGATTGGGAGAACTCATAGTCCCGGCGGGTTTGCTCCAGTTCCCGCGTCTGGGTCACTAGATTATCTTGCAGCTGGTGATCGAATCGAAATCGAGTCTCGATTTAGTGTTTCGCTCATCGGGGGCAGCTCGAGACACTCGCTCCCAAGAGAGAGCAAAGCCGTGGCATCTGAGTCGTCCTTGACACACTTTTCTCGGCCAGTGTTTGAGCGGCACACTCTTCCCTGTCCATTCCGGTATCCTCGCTCCTCGATGTTCAAGGCTCTTTTCGCTGCCCCCGTGCACATACGTCGCGCTGCCGTTCTTGGAACTTTTCTTTTTCCTCGAGAAGCTGCTGGTGCCGAGCCTTGGCTGAATCAAGCTTGTCTTGAGTGCGCTTGATCGACTCGGTCAGTGACTTTTGCTGGCGCTTGAGAGAGTTGAGTTGCTGCTTCTCTGCAGCGGTCTTGGCGTCGGCTTCGTTGCGTCTAGATCAAGAGGCACGCATTGTCCATCAGATTAGCCTGCTGAATCTCTCTGCCATCCGGTCTGCCATCCGGTCTGCCACCTCACTGGAGTGGCGTCTACTCCGGAGAAGACAGGCGTCTTCGTACTTTTCTCGATATTCTGCTTGTGCGCGCTCGCTGATCTTCAGCGCTTTCCCCTTTTCGGATGACTTGAGCGACTCTATTGGGATGGGAAGCGACGATGGTTGTGTTCAGTGGCTGCGTCCTCAACGCGACTCAGCGCGGGCCGCCATGCGGCGGGTCTCTTTGGCTCCCACCTTCATATCGCATAATGGCCTTTTCGACGTCTTTGAGCTGCTTTTCGAGGTCCTTGACAACGTCACTCTGCATCGAAGGATACAATCCATCCACATCCAGAATTAGCACAGCAGAACACGCTGCAGCCGTGTAAGCTGTGTCTAAAAGAGCGATCGTGATGATACAAGGCACAGCGCCACTTGCCTGCTTGGATAGATTGCCCTCGGTCTTGCTGAGATTCTCGCGGGTGTTGGCCAGTTTGCCGCGGATATGCAGGATTCTCTCGCCAATCTTGAGCAGCTGGGGTTTCTGTTCGTGCCCACGGATAAAAGATAGCCAAAGAGGGTTAGCGCCACTCGTCCCACAATCAGTAATGCGCCGAAGAGTAGTAGATGCTGTTGCATACAACGTCTCCCAACCTTGCTGTCGATCTGTCGAGTCTTGTCCTTGACAATCTTTTCGCATTTGAGTAGCTCCGCATTGACCTTGGCCTGCTTCTTCTTGGCATCCTTAAAGGCACGCTCGAGGCGATCCTATCCGCGGACGCAAAGGGGTAGTATTAGCATCGCGACCGAGCGGTGTCTCGGCTTGGATCCCCGGATCGCCATTGGCGCGCACCTGTGTTTCGTTAAAGTCGCCTGTCTTGGCCTGCTCCTCGCCGATTGCTTGCTCCATCTGGGTGACTTTGCCTTCCAGATGAAAGAGCTTCCAGAGGAAGTGAGTGGTGAGCAGCTTGGCCTGTAAACCAGAGCGAGATTGAAACCGTGCAAGGTACAAATACGTTAGTGGCAGGACACCCAGCTCTTTCCGCCAATTTCAAGCTGGGTGTTGTGCTGATGGCAATCGGAAGAAGGATGAGCAACCAAGTTCCTAATCAATTGCATTGAACTTTGATCCAATGATGCACGCACCCTCTGGCTCTGGAGTCGCTCGTATTTCTCTGCCTCGTCTTTCTGCTCACGGAACTGTTTCATCTCTGCAGTCACGCCGCGCTTCTTGTTGAAGTTTTGCGTCGAATTCTCGGTCGCTCGCTCCTGAACTGCCTTGAGCTCCTCGTACTCTTTCTTGAACTCGAGGGATCTAGGAGGTGCGACAGAGGTCAACCCGCGGACCAGGCTGAGTCGCACGCTGCCAGATGCTCGACTAATTGCTTTCTCTCGACATGCTATCGCGCTGCCAGAGTCATGCTCACCCGCTGATCTGCTCAATGAGCCGGGTCAGGTCCTTGGACGACTGCGAAGCAATCGCTTCAATGTCTCCCTAACAGCCGAGTGGTGCGATGCAGTGTGGGCATTATAGTCTCGCATATATGGCTGCTCAGATCTGATCCAAACGGGTGCATCGGATTCCATCACCGCTCTGCGACCCTGTGCGCCCCCCTCACCTGGAAAACGAGAAAGTTGCGAGCCTTGACCAGGATATTTTCCAGCTCCAGGGTCTTGAGATATACATCGACGCTGACGACACGGTTGTTGATCCGATACTGACTGCCTGACGATGAAATACTATTGGCGACCCCAGCGAGTCAGTGTCGCAGCCAGCAGCAGCATAGTGGACCGCACTGTCCCCTCCCCGTTCGACAATAGGGCGACTGCATTGGACCTGGTATGGTCGACTGGGAACGCACCTGCGGGAAAAGGTGACCTCGGTGCCGTCATCCTGTCGATAGACAGCTGTCACCGATGCTGTCTTGGGACGGACATTTTCCACTTCATCGCTGTCCTCGTCATCGCCACTGCGGCCCTCGTCGTCTTCGTGCTCCTCGGGGCCTCTGGTGTAGATGAGCTCGCGGAGCTGTTGCGAGCGCAGCTGTTGCGACTTGATGCCGAGAACAAACGAGATGGCGTCCATCAGATTGGACTTGCCTACGGAGCTTAAAATCAGTGGTTCTGCCAATGGTTTGATGCAAATGGAGCAGCACACAAAGGCAGCAGCGAGGCATCTCTCGCCCGAGCTCTCTCTGGTTCGGATGGCCCTGCAGGCCGCCTGACTCACCAGCTCCGTTGGGTCCGATCACAGACGTGAAGCTGCTGAACGGACCGATGGTCTGCTTGCCCCTGTAGGACTTGAAATTCTCCAGATCGATGCGAACGAGTCGTCCCATGGTCGCTGCTGCTCTGGTCGGTGCGCTTGTAGGCGGCTTGATCGAAGCAAGCCGTGCGGGGGGAGATGCGGGGCTGGGTGAGCCGTCCTGGGGCCGCCCAACATGCCTCGCTCTGCGAAGCCAGTTCGAGCCAGCGCGCGGTTCGAGTCTGCATTTGCCCAAATAAGGCAAGATTCATCGCTGCAAAGCGCGGCACAACTCCAGGATCGCGGCCTGCATTCGGAGCTCTGGACAACATTCGCCAGCCGGACGGGGTCTCGCTGCGACTTTGCCCAAGTTCGGTCAATAGTGCAGATCCGGCATTTTGACCCCCGAGAGCCGCAGAGTGCCTTGGAAACGCATCGCCCCGCACACCGCTGCCTCGACGCTTCGCACACTGCCGCCCAAATTGCGTGCCAGGATGGCCAGAAGCGCTGATACCAGGAAACGAGTCCGAGAAGAAGATCCAAAGGATGAGCACAATGTCTCGGTGTGCTGTGCCGTCAGCAAGTCTGGCGACGAGAACGCATCAGCCCAAGATACCCCCGTACGGCGAAAGAGCTCCCGGATCGCCGGAAGGGCCGTGGTCGCCGAGACCAGCCCAAAGAGTCGCCAACGCCGCCTGTCGCCCGTCTGCGAGGTTCCCCGCTCGCCGCACCGCAAGCCCCTCGGCTCTGCAAATGGTATGATGTGTTGATGCTGTGTCGATGATATACCCGTCACATCTTTGACAGCCACCGCATGGACTTGTGCACGGCATGCACATGCTTGGTACTGGCTTTGCGCAGATACCTATCGTAGTTGCCAGTGGATCGGCCACTGACTCTGTCGATGCGTCTGGAATATCTCTACCCAATAGGCCGGCTCAACTCCAAAGCACAAGGCTCGCCCTCCCGGAGCCCCCCAGCCGACGATGAGCCGCGGACGCCAAAGTCGGTCAGAAAGCCATCCGATATTTCGCCAAAGCCCTGCCCGGCGACCCCACGCACTCCGACGCAGATCTATCTAGCCGGCAAATCCATCTTTCGCAGATGTGCCACCCCATCGCGGCTCATCGGGCGAGAACATGAACGCAGCGCGCTGAGCCAGTTCTGGAGCGATCATGTTCTTGCTGGCGTGGCCGGCTCGCTCTATATCTCGGGCTACCCTGGGACTGGCAAGACCGCGCTCGTCGAGGAGATCATGCGAGAAATGCATCCGCAGTATGCCAAGGTACAGAGTCGAGTGCTCGCTGGCTGTTCCGACAGTGCCATATCTATGCGTCTCGGCCATCACCGCATACATGGCGTAGCTTGGAGCCAGCAACGCATCCCGCTGGCCTCGGCACACTTGATCTCGCTGCAACCGACCCACACCCCTGCGCTCATATTTCACGGGGATCGCCTCACAGTTGCCACACAAGGTCGAGGTCATCAAGCTGAACTGCATGACCATCAAGGACCCGAAGCAAATCTACTCCAAGCTCGTGTTCCAAATGGAGAAGGAGGCGTGTCCATACAAGGGCGCACTCGACCGGCTGGAAGCATTGTTCATTTCCAAAAAGACATCATCCAAACCCAAAGCCAAGTCCAAACCGACACTCTTGTAAGTCGCCAAACCCCTGCCATTGCCACCCGTCCTTTCCAACTTTGATAAACACTCTCGCCGAACCGTCCGTCGGACCGACATCACCCCCAAACGAGGAAGATCCACTCGTAACTTTTGATTTTCCACAGCTTAGTCATCCTGGACGAGATCGACCACTTGCTCACTGGCGACCAGGAGGTGCTGTACAAGCTTTTTGAGTGGCCCACGCTCAAATCATCCAGCCTGGTGCTGCTTGGAATCGCCAACGCATTGGATATGACCAATCGCTTTCTACCGCGGCTCAAGGCCAAGAACTGTGAGTGTCATTGATATGCGCGTGCTCTCTGCACCGTGAATCGGTTCGGTGCCGTGCCGACGCTGCCGCTTGCTGCCTATCCACGGGTGCTTCCCTTCTTGGGCTGGGCACTGACATACCCACGCTACTCGGCCATCAGGTGAGCCAGAGCTTCTCAACTTCAATCCATATGACCATCCGGAGATCACCAAGATCATCCGCGCGCGTCTCGAGTCGCTGGTGGATCTGGATGAGCTCGGTGATGACAGTCCGGCCCCGCGAGAATATGTTCCGGGCGGCCACTCGACGGCGCTGAAGCCATTCCCTGCTATCCCAGGCAGTGCTCCCACGGCTCTGTCAGCTCCTTCAGTGACGTTCCCGCTGATGCACACCAATGCGATCGAGGTCTTGGCCCGTAAAGTCGCTGGTACCGGTGACCTGCGCAAAGCTCTTGATGTGTGTCGGTAGGTTTGTCGTTCCCAGCTCAATCGACCGCCTCATGAAAATCGGCGATGATCTTGCGATGCATACGAACTTTCCTCGGCTCATGCTGGCAACTAACCGATCGATCCATCGATCAATTCCGTAACGGACAAACCACAGACAAGCGATCGAGATTGTCGAAAACGAAACACGCGCCAAGGCCGCGGACCAGCCAGAAAAGCCTGATTCGGCCTTGGCCCTCGATATGGAGGCACCTGTCGAGTCGCTCGATGCACTGCCCAAGGTCACCGTGGCGCACGTACTCAAGGCAGCCATCAACGCCTTTGGCTCTCCAATCGTGGCCAAAATCAAAGCGCTGAACTCGCAGCAGAAGGTGGTGCTGTGCGCATGTATGATGCTGGAGTCGGAGCGGAAGGCCGAGTCCACCGTCGGAACAGTAAGTCGATTGGAGCGCCTCGCGCTCAAGCATCGGAGGCATCGACTCTTGAGTTGTTTCCAGCCCATGTACTCGCGAGTCGCCGGCGGACGCAGTTCAATGACCTTTCTGTGTCTTCACATTCCTCCCGGGTCGGCTCCCGTTGGAATACAGATCAACGATCGATACATAGAACTGTGTCGCAACAGCAACTCGCTGTTTACTCCAGTCACGGCTTCTGAGTTTCGGGATTTGCTCTCGAACCTCGAGTCCAATGGTCTGATTGCATGCAGCGCCTCCAAGGCAACCGACCGAAACCGTAAGGTAAACATCAATGTGTCCATCGACGAGGTCTGTTCCGGGATCGCCGACATTTCGATTCTGGCAGCTCTGATGGATGACTTTGTGGAGAAGAATAAAAGTACATAGACCGGGTGCTGCCTGCGACAGCGGTCTGCATCCTCTGATATCCCTTGCTGTGAAATGAGCCGGCGCAGCAGTGGCAGGACCGCCGGCCACAGGGTGCAGTTGCAAACGGCGGGCTTTATTGTGTCGGTGCGGTGTTGCCATACTGAGAGCTGGGGCCTGTCATCCAGACAAACGAGGAGGGCCTATTATGACGGCCAGAGCAGAGCGGGATGAGGACGGAGCGCGGCTTGGTTCACGCGGATGTCGGCGACGGCGAGATACCGAAATAGTTTGGCGCCTGGCGAATCGGTTCACATGGTAAAGGCGGCATCGCCATACTCCCCCTGTTCGCTGACAACAGCACCGTTGAGCGAATAGCTCAGCTTGAATCTGACCCGAAGAGGCTCCTGTCCATCGAAGTGAGTGCGTGAGTGAGTGCGTGAGTGAGTGCGTGAGTGAGTGCGTGAGTGAGTGTGTGAGTGAGTGCGCGAGTGGGCCGAGTCTATCGCAATGCCCCCCTGAAGGTTCGAGCAAGTCATCCGAACCTTGGTTGGGTTGGAGATCTTCAGATTCTGCGTGACCTGCGCCATGTTCAGTGGCGCGATCACTTGCCCCGACAGCGGATCCATTTGGAGAACCATTGCCTGAGCCAAAGCGGGCCAAAGTGTTCAGTAGCGATTCGTGGCCATCCATAAAGTCGACACCGGCCAGAGCATATCGATTCTCCGCATTCGCGCCTCAGTACTCCTCACCTTGGGCAGTGCCAGTTGGAAGTTGAGATCGGCCATGGGAACGGGCGTGGTGTTGATGAACACCAGCTGCGACAGCCATCCGTTGTCTTTCCAGAGCAACTTCATATGAACCTGGATGCCGTTCTTGTTGAAGATGACGACTGGATGATCGCCAACCGACCGGCGTCAGTGACTCGCAGACGATTTGCATCATGCCTCGCTGCACCGGGCAATCACAGTGACCGCGGCAACGCAGCAGTGACGTATGCGCATCGCATCTCATTCGTACCTTCTCGCTTCTGAGCCTGAGTCGGGCTGACGGGCGAGACCGCTTTGATTGTGGAGTGTCAGCTCAGCCGTTACGAGTCGTGCTGACGCATATCATATCCGTGGCGAGACGCTTAGCGTGGTCGGCTTACCGTTCTGGACAGGCGAGGTCTTGCCAGGTGTGCCTGGAACTTGAAATCGAAAGCCATTCGGTGGAGATATCAGCAAAGCGATGGATTCCATTAAAACACCATCACATGCTTTAGATTCTATCAGAGATACAGTCTCGACCTACCCCCAAATTGAGCGAAGCCTGGGATCGCTTGGGCTGGCTGAAACGTCCCCGAGCCACTGCTGGACAAACCAGCCGTCCCTGGGAAGCCTGCAGCTGCGCCCAGGGTGTTGCCTGCCAGAGTTGCTCCCTGACCAAAACCATGTACCGACGGCTGGCTCAACGCAGGAAGAGTCGATGGTTGGGCGAGCGGCGCAAGCCCGATAAACGATGCTAGGTACAGACGCGATAGTGTGGATCAGCATACTGCAGGGCATGGATGGTCGTGTGGTCATTCTGGCGCCATCAACGCAACTCACCGCCTGTAGACGAAGCAAACGGATTCACTGCGGCACTGGAATGGGCAGATGGAGCCTGAAATTCATCATCCGATTAGCGGACAGGCTCGGCCAGGTATACGGCGACGACAGCGACGACAACAACGACAGCGACGACAGCGACGACGACAGGCGCTGTCTTGGGGCTCTTCGTTACCGCAAAGTTCAAGTTGGAGAGATCGTCGAGCAGGTCTGAGTGGGGCAGTGAAGATAGCCGTCAGCTCAGTGGAGACACAGTTGCATCAGCCAGAAAGCCATGGCCTCGGCTCCTTTTGCTTACTGTTTCCCGGGGGCTTGGAAGCCGCCGCTGTACCAGTCGAAAGACCAAAGTTGACGACAGCCGGCAGCTCGGACGCATCGAGATCGATCAAGTTGATGGGACCAGTCTGAGGAGACACAACAGGCCTCTTCGCAGAAGCAGCGCCAGTCGAGGGCGTGGGACTTGCTGGGTTGGTTTTACTGAGCCAGCACCACAAATGGTGAGCACAGATCGCGGATGATGTCTCGAGCAATGTATCCGTTGATGACAATCGGCCGCTGCTGCCCCAGAAGCATGCCGGCGCAGTCAACTTACGCAACCGACTTGCCGCTCTTGAAGTCTTCGTACTTGGCAATGACGGTGTTGATCAAGTCATTCAGCTCCAAGAGTCGTTCTGAGATTCCGGGTTCAGTTAGTAATCGGCGCCTCGTCTGAGGGGTCGCTGGTTAAAGACCGATTGGCACAGCCTACCCATCCTGTCCTCCTCTTCGCCGCTCGAAACAAGGCTCTGGATTCGAGTTTGTGCCGACTTTGATGATCCAAAGAGTTCCTGCAGCGCATATGCATTTGCCGCCCGCTTGGTTAGGACGTATGGTCGACATCGACATCGACATCGACTGGGGGGGGGTGTCTGCAGCCGGCTCGGTGGTATCGCTGCCGGATCGAACGGCCCAAAATGGCCGCTGCTGCTCACCTCGATTGTCGAATCGTGCTTGAAGCGCTCCTCGGACGTCTTGCCATTGAGCATGTCGTTCAAGAGATGCACGCGTTGCTCGATACGATCGAGCTCCTCGTTAACCTCCTTCTTGTAGTCCGGGCGCTTCTCCAAATCCTGGTTCGCCACAAGACAGGTGCTCGTCAGCTGTTGGACAAGCTGACAGACGGACCGAGCACGGATGCAGTGCGGACGCGGTGGGAAAGTATGCCCCCGCCGGACGAGCTCAAGTGGCATGATCTGTGGGAGCTGCACGATGGATCTCACGCCGCCGGAGGGTGACACCGATCAGAAACGAATGCGCCTGAAGCTTACGTAGCCAGCCATAACCTTCATCAAGTCGTTGGCCTGTTCGAGAGCGGCTGGTGTACCAACGCGAAGAAGCTCCTCGAGTTTCTAGACCACCCACGTTGATTAATCTCGGATCAGCGGATATCATCGTTTGGTGATCATGATTTCAAGCGGCAGTTGGGACTCTTACCGCACCCTGGGCGATTCGGTCTTCTTCCTCAAGTTCCCTCTCTGTTTTGAAAACCTGAGCGTGAGGCAGGTCAGTGCCACAGCAGCGGAAGAGCATCGTTGCGATACAGCGAAATCATTGTGGCTAGCGCCGCTTGGGGCACCCGCACCTCTGGGGGATTCAGCACAGCGGCATCTGGAGCAACAGCTGGGAAGCGGTAGCCTGGATGCAATAGAGGCAAACAGTCAGAATTGGTGCAGACACGACTTGTTGTGCTGCTTGTGCACATGCGTCTCTTGAGCACCAGCTGTAATGGAAACCGCCTACCTTTGAAGGACAGAAGCCGGTACATATCGTTGATGTGGACAAAGTCGTCCTTGTAGCGAGAAGTGACGCAGAGAGTTGCATTCCATTGTTGGATGAGCTCCAGGATGCGATATTGGACCTGGGTGACGTTCTGGGCGTGCCAGGGAGCGAGGAAGGTGTATTAGTGCAGGCGTAGGCCCTGCTGATATCCGAGCCCACGAAGAGCAGGCAAGCTCTGTGATCCAGGCAAGCGGGGGGGGGCATATTGGCATCCCTCCACAGGCGGGATCGGTGGCAACGGATCAGGAATCGGTGTCTTGTCTTCCCCCGACGAAATCCGTTGGTGGGGGGGGGCTTCCCTTACCACAGGTCGCTCGGGAAATCGCCGGACCAGCTCGTTGAGAAACTCCTTCGTCGAGATGATCAAATGGAACGGGTATCCACAGTTTTTGACGCAGTTGTCGAGAAGCTGTTGGTCGAATCGTGCAAGGACAGAAAGGTCAATGGGACTTGAACGATGCCACAGCCCAAGACGCATCTTGCACAGGGGCTGCCACTGTATTAGCGTGGCCATCGAAATTGCCTCGTGGGCAAGCCACCAAATCGCACTCGAGGGCGAATCGGCAACGGAACCCACCGTCAGAGCAAGAAGAGCCGTATGGCTGGATCGACCATTGACATTACGCACGATGGCGGACGCGGCCTCTCGGGAGCTGGAGTGAGGGGTTGCAGCAACAGAAGATCCGGGCGGCGAGGCAGTTGTTATTACGATGATTACCCGGGCAACGGGGTTTTGAGTGGTCATCCAACCGCCGCCGATGGTGCCCGAGACGGAGCCACAGGAGCCGCCTCCCAACTTACGCAGATTTCTTGCGGTTGATCACGTCGACGATTTCCAGGTTCAGGGACAGATTCGGCTGGTGGTTGATCTCATCGCAGGCCTGGTCTGTGGGTTAGATGTGTCAATGCAAGAGAGACAGGAAGGGAAGCGAAGAGGGCATTGTTTGCCACTTTAGCAGCCGTCGTCGGCGAGGGCCGCGGTGCTGATGGGATGCAGCCGCCATGGACGTTTCAGGCTCTGGTGGATGACGGAGTGATCGTCCCGACGACGATCGAGCGCCGCGGGGGAGCCGACATAGACGGTACCTATCATCTGCTCCAAGGACATAAACGTCGCCATGGCTGCGGTTGTCGTTGCGGTTGCGGCTCTAGAGGAACGGGAGGGCAGATGGGGCACAAGCGGATGTCGGCGGTGCGGTTGGGGTGCAAGGAGGGCTGGACTGACAAGGGTGCTCGCGCCTGAAGTCGGACGCGAGGGGCGGTTCGCAAGCAGCAGAGATGGTTGCTTGGACCAGCCCGCGAGAGCAGACGAGGGCATCGGATGATGTCTGCGCTGCTGGTCGATGTGATTGGCCGAGAGATATCGACCGGCCTGGGTCGGGGAGCCTGTCTATCATTGCCTGTGCTGCATGCTGTCCGCGCTGACGACCATTTGGACACACTTGGCTGGCACAGAAGCAAGACGACCCACACCCACTGCAAGTTAGTCTGGACCACCTGTTTCTCACCACAGACTGTCTCTATTGCTGAACCTCGATTCTCCTGCCCAGGACCGATTTAACCTCTTTGATGGCCAGGGAGGTCACCCCGATCCGGTCAAGCGAGCTCTCGATGCCACTCGTGTCTCCCTCGACAAACAGATCGACAAGCTGCGCCAGGGTAACCATCTCTGGCGGCTTTTGGTTGTCGGGCACAACCTCAGCACTGTCCTTGCTTGACAGGGAGAGCAAGACCGAGCTGTCTCTGGATCTGTGTGTGGCCATGCAACGATTAGTCAGAGGCGGCGTCTGCGGGGCTGCCGTCGATCTCCAATGGGCTACACGTTGGTCAGAGACCAGCCCTGAGGTCGTGACAGCATTACGACACACTTACTTCTTGAGCAGCGACTCGGGGTGCTTGATCCAGACACGGAACAGAGCATTCCAGTAGCCGGCCGACAGGTCCGTCTGGATTTGCTGGCCGCCGAGTTGGTTGAAGGTGCCCTTGAGAACAATATTCTGGAAGAAGGACGAGTCGACCTGCGCGACAATGTTCCGGAGCAGGGGCTGAAACGTAGACGCCGGTAGCTGTCCGGAAAGGCTGGTAAAGACCTGGGCCAGTATCGACAAGCCCTCGACCAACTCGGACGAAACCGTGGGATCCGAGGCTGGCTCCGACAGGCACCAGTTGCGCCTGTGAACAGACGAGAATCAGCTCGACTGATCTGCAAACCAGCGCGACGGCCTGCGCTACACTCTCAGATCAAGACCCACCGCTTGTAGTAGCGCCAGGTGGATTCGTTGTAGATTTGCATGACTTCCTGCTCCAGGATGTCGGCGATCTGCCTGATTTTGCTCTGGTAGGCATCGACAAGCTCGGTGAACACAGAGTCGCTGCTGTTCAGACTGCTGGGGTCGTCCGAGGCTTGCGCTTGGTTGAAGACAATGTCCCACAGCGAAATGAAGAGCTACAGATGGGGCCCGGCGGACGTGGGAACATGGCAGTCAGGATGGCGATAATGAGTTCTCAACTGAAGGCAGCACCGATTCCCTGCTTCGGATGCAACGCTGAAACACGTCCCCGGACTCGGACCGCCACCTTTTGTGGTTAGCGATCAAGTCGCATCTCCATGACGATGCCACTTACAATTTGCTCACTCCATTCCCCGAGGATCTCGCAGAGATAGCCGAGGGAGCCCGCGTACCGAGCCAAGAGAGCCTGTCGCTGGATGTTCTCGTCGACCGAGTTCGTGCCGTGGAGCGGCGCAAAATAGGCCTGATGCTGATCGACCCCGGTCTGCACGTGGTGCAGATACTTTTCAAGAAGCGGCATTTGGATCTCGGCAAAGAACTGGAGCTGGTAGTGTGGCCTCGGGAGGCGTCTGTAGCGCTCTGGAAAGAAAGAAAGAACGACGATTATTGCATGGCACGGGGAATATGGGGAGTATCGCCAATGTTGTGCAGTGCGGCCAACCAACGAACGGGAGTCAGGAAGCGATGGTGGTATGCCCATAGAGACGGGGGAGACCGCCCGGGGTGGCGCACGCGGATATCGGCGATCCATATGCCGGTCGTTAGTGTTGTGCGATTACCTGTTACACCTTCAAGAATGCCGACGAGGATTTCAGCCGACTTTGTTCGATGAAGCTCGTCGAGCACCGCCTCATAAGCGAGATCCCACCTGTCACTACGAGCCATGGCCTCGTCAAAGAGCGCAAACGCCGCTAGGACCGCACCACACGGCTGGTTAGAGCTCGATGCCATACTGTTCGCGCAAAGAGACGATGGCAAGTAGCAAATGGCATACCGCTGCGCTCGATGGCTAACCATGCCTTGAACCAGTTGGTGTTTTCTAAAAAGGTCGAGACACATCCTCCCCAAAGGGCCGAGCCTGGCGGCGCATAGAGATGGACTTCTCGCAGAGTGGTGTCAAAGGCGGTGGTCTCGGCGATGGTGTGGGACATGAGTGGCGGATCAGACAGCAGCAGCGGGGCATCGTGTCGAAGCTTGTCATTGACGGCCACAAGAAAGCTGTGGATGAAGAGAACCTGCGAAGGCCGATTGTAAGGCACGATTCTTCTCTACGGCCGTCGCCCTCCAACATCCGCTGACGCTGACAGCGAGAGCACGGGTGTGCTTGCACACGAGTAGCTCATCTGCGAGTAGCTCATCAAGATCACCAACCTTGGCATCGAATCCTTTGTAGACACTCGCATCCAACACCTGCTGAACGACGCTGCTCAGAAACGGGGTCTGTTCCCGGACAACCTTCAAGAAATCGGTAAAGCACCACTCGGGCTGGCATCGAGAGGTTGATGTGCGTTAGCAGGCGTTACCGCGTCCGTCGCCACATGCACGGACAGACGTAAGGCGGGTTGAGGAGCTGGTGGTCTGTATAGGCGTACCTTGTCGAGCCGGTTGGTCGGGCGTTTGCCTTGGAAATGATACTTGAAGCGGGCGACGTGTAGCTCAAGCAGCAAGCTGAAGGCATCGAGCGGAGCTGGCTTGTAGGATTTGGGACTCCTGGGGCAGAGAGCAAGTTCGATTTCGCAACGGCCACAGCCCAAAATGTTGCCATCGATATCCAGAGTCGGCGCAGCGCATTTGGAAATCGGAATATGGCATACGCCATTCGGAGATGGGAGACACATTGAGCGTTGGGGATCGGACGTGGAGCGAGGTATGGGCTCCATAAGGAGCACCGATACTAGCGCCGATGGTCAAGTGGCTAGCAGATCGCTGGAATCAGGGCGGGAGCGAACGACACTCACCACTTCACAAGCCGCAGAATGTTTCCAAAGACGTTGCTGAACGATTTGATGGTCTCGGACTGGTTCAAATCGACCGGGTTCGGCCAGTTCAGTCGCTTGAAGATACCACGAAGCTTTCTGTCGAATCAAGTAGATATGAATGCCGGTTCCAAGCACAGAGACGCCCGAGAGTCGAATGCATATCCGTGACGTGCAAGCGGTGAACTCGGGTGTATCTGGAACGGCATTGCTTACCCTCCCAGATGATTCAGCAAAGCGTTATAGAGCTCGCCAGAGATTTGCTCGGCATACTGACGCAGGTTGTCGCCAGCGGGCCGCTGCGAGACGAGCCCTTCGTGATCGTCGGCCCCAAGGCTCGAGAGCGACTCAAGCAGCACGTTGACGTCGTTGTAGGAGCCCACGGCCTCCAACGGCGATTTTTCGATCGACTGCAAGGTCTGGGCTCTGGTCCGTATGGAATATCCGGTCGAGACTCTGGATCAGCGCCGGAAGATTGTCCCCTCGCCAAGGCGCTGTTGTTGGATTCACATTGGCCGGCCTGGGCTGGCGGCAGCGGAAGGAGTCCGACACCTACCGGAGATCCTCGAGACGCTTGAGCAACAAGAAATAGTCCCGAGCGTACTCAAGCTTGCGCAGCTTTGTATCGCAGTTGGAGAGAAAGTCCAGCGAAGAGCGGTAGCTGGCAGCCCCGAGCTGGTTGGTGAGGGTCGACAGGAGTTCTTCCCGGGTATCTGCATGTGAGTCGAGCAGAATCTCGTTGTGACAGGCGGCGGTGCTGATCGCCTCGACGGCCTCTGGATGGCTGGACGAGAGCCCCTCGCTCTGGGGAGGGGAAGCATGTCAGCTCTAGACTGCGGGCTGGCCAAGCCGGAGCAGAGGGCCGTTGGGAGCATCGACAGGGGGGGGGACATTGCGCCGGATGGTGCGGATGGTACTGGATTGGGGGCGGACAGCGAACCTCCTCGGTGGCATCTTGCAGGAGCCGCCTCGTCGACTCGATCACGAGAGGCAGCCTCTCCAGATCATAGAGATCTCGGAAGGATGAATTGAGCTCATGCACGAGATCCATGGTTGCTGCGACCAAGACCAGGCCGGGAGCGATGGACGGCGAGGGGAGCAATGTGGCCTGGCCTGGCCGGCTGCGCGCCAGCAGGATCGCCAGCAGGATCGCCAACAGCGAGGCAAGCGCAGCGACGTGTTGACAGCAATGGGTGCATGAAGCGACGGATGGTGCATGAAGCAATGGATAGATGCACGGAGATGGATGTAATCTTGCTGGTCTCCATGGGTGATAGTCCATCCACCCGATCCGCCATGGTCCTGCGCATCATGTCTTTGCTCGTCCGTGGTGTGGGTCTGGCGGACCGGTGCTCTCCATACAGCCAACAACCATCATGCGCAAGCCCGCATTGCAGTTCCCGGGCGCCGGCGTGGGCTTGCTCAAGACGAAACTTTGCTGGTTTGGCTTGGCTTGGCTTGGCATTACCCGCCTGGCGACGCCGCCGACAAACACCACGGCCAACACGGACGATTTCTCGATGGTGTCATCGGGACAGCCACCACTTGCAACACTTCTCTGGCTTCCCCGGCATCGATCCGTCCATCACTCCATCGCTCCATCGCTCCATCACTCCATCACTCCATCACTCCATCACTCCATCACTCCATCACTCCATCACTCCATCACTCCATCACTCCATCACTCCATCACTCCATCCAGCCCGTCCAGCCCGTCCATCCATCGCGCCGCGATTGGCAGGCAGCAACGCGGTGCTGCGCACGCCACCGCGTCGGCCAATCGCCGCGCGCCCCCGAAATAGCCGGCCTGGTGGCTGTGCCTGGCCGCGAGCCGGCCCCCGCCACCACCGCCGGTCTATTTGATGGGCCGCTCTCCGTCGACACTGCCCGTTCGCCGTTGCTCTCCTGTCCTCCGTCGCCATGTCCCTTCCGCACGCTGCCTTTGCCCACGTCTACATCATCGCCGAGGGCGCTGCCCTGCCCACGGCTATCCTGCCTCGTGCTGTCCATCTGCTCTCTTCTGTCGTCCCCAGCGTCCAGGTGACCCACTCGCTCAACCACGGCTGGGGCTCCGATTCCCTGGTCATCTCCATCGGCAACAACTCCGTCACCCGCGCCTCCATCCCCCAGGGTGCTGTCGACGAGCTCGAGCCTGAGGGCTACATCGTCACCTCCAAGCGTACCGAAAACGGCGCCCTTCTGGTCCTGGCCGACGGCAAGGCCACCGCCAAGGACGAGCACACCGGCCACCCCTATAAGCACGGCAACCTCGGCCAAGCCTACGCCCTGTACTTTATCCTCGAGGAGCTTGGCTTTGCCTTCCTGCATCCTCTGGCCCCCGCCATCCCCCCGCACCTGACCCTCCGCCGTCTCCCTGTCAATGTCCGCGAGTCGCCCCGCTGGGCCACCCGTGCCTTCCACTACCACACCCAGCATCCCCTCGAGCTCGTTGACCTCCTCGAGGGCTGGGGCCCCCAGGGTCCCGAGGACCGTGCCGGCTGGGACTCGCAGCTGCCCGAGTGGGCGCTCTACCTCGAGTGGCTCGTGGCCAACAAGCAGAACGCCATCGAGTGGGTCCTGCTCGAGGCCCTGACCTGGGCCGAGTTTGCTCGCTCCAAGGAGCGCCAGGACCGCCTCACCATCCTTGTCGAGCTCGGCCATAGCTATGGTATCCGCATCGGCGTCGACACCCCCATCATCTTTGCCCAGCAGCACTCGTTCCGTCTGCTCCGAAACGGCACCGGTCAAGACAAGGACTTTGAGAACGAGAAGCAGGAGATCCACGACTCGATCGACTATGTCCTGAGCTGCGGCTTTGATTTTCTCGGCACCGAGGTACGGCTCTGTCGCCTGTTGGGTGGTTGTAAAGTTGAAGCAAACGCATTTGGCGTGGCTTGATTTGGCTTGATTTGGCAACGGACAGGCACAGCCTGCCCAGCCAGCTCGCGAGAGTGCACTTGGAGGAGGAGTGTGCAATACACTTGCCACCAAAGCCATGGTACTTATCGATCGCCCTTGCTCCATCCCTCGGTCGCTTGCAGGGAGGCACGTCCGAGTTCACCCACCCTGATGCCAAGAAGATGCTTGACTACATGAACGCCGTCGCCGACTACGCCCGTGAAAAGTACAACGTCCCCACCGACATCAAGGTCCACTGCTCCTCTGGCCAGGTCGCCAAGGGCTTCAAGGACGAGCGCACCGGCGAGGATATCAACTTCAACTTCCTCCCCCACTTTGCCACCAAGAACCTGGGCGTCCTTGTCCACACGGTCGAGGAGTATGCCCTCGACGACCCCGCCCCCACCTACGGCAACAAGGATTTCAAGTATCTCCGCGACTTCCTCAACTGGGAGCGCGAGCTCGGCAACCGCAAGGTGCTCTTCTATCCCGAGACGGCCTACTGGGTCACTGTCGACATTGATGTCCCGCTGTTCCTGCCTATCTATGCCGACCGCCGCGTCCACGACCTGCGCCTCCTGGCCGAGGATGAGCAGAACTCGGCCTCCAAGAGAAAGATGGAGGGCCAGCTCATCTTCTCCAGTGGATGGGAGTGGAGCTACTGGCTCAACGACTCAGTTGCTGCCCGTGCTGTCTGGAACCCCTTCTCGGATGAACCCACCCAGCGCGAAGCCTTTGTTCGCTCGCTGCGTCCCTTCACCAAGCATCTCGACGACCACGTTGCCGCCGAGGTCGAGGCCCTCCTGGCTGACTGGGTGCATGCCCAACAGGAGAACTTGATTGAAGGCAAGGTCAATGGCATCGCTCCCAAGGACATTTTCAAGCGCACTGGCCACGCCTATCTCGAAGGCTGGGACACTTGGTGAGGCCCACACACCACGCCCAACGCTGCATGTTGGACATTTGATGTCAGCATCAAATGCCCAATGGCCAATGGCCAGCATCAAATGCCTGACAACCTTCTACCCTTCCACCGCAACAGGGACGATATCAGCCGCCTTCTCAAGGACTGGCATATGCCCGGTGCCAGCGTTACCCAGAGCGAGTCGCTTGACTTTGGCGACATGGCTGCCAAGAGCCGCAGCTTTGGCTTGGATCCCACCGCGGTCGACTACAAGACCCAGGTTGCCCCTCTGCTGGTCGAGATGGAGTCGCGCTTCCTGGCCCTCTCGAACCGCACCACTGCCCTCTCTGCCAAGATCCCCGCCTATTTGAAGAGTCTGTGGGACGACGTTGCCGACTCGGGTAAGTTGTGGGCCGCGTGCCCAGTGGCTACGAATGGCCTGTTTGGCCTCCGGATCTGCATGTGTACTGTCGTTCGTTCTCTCTCGCTCTCTCTGGCTGTTCAAAGATCCCCCGTTGCTCACGGCCTTCCCTCTGTGCCAAATCAGCCCGCATCACCTACCTCCGCATCCGTCTGGTTCACGCCCTGTACGAGTACGTCGACAGAGCAGGCGGCGTCTATCAGTTCCTGGGCATCAGCGACAACGCCAAGTTCCTGGATGTCGCTCTCCACGCCATCAAGGAGGCTTCCCACATTGTCAAGCGCCGCGAGGTCAACTACCGTGCCGATGCCGATCGTCTTGCTGGCTGGACTGGCCTCAACAAGAACCCCACCAGCTACAGCTTCCGCTACCTGTGGATGGTCCGCTCGCTGCACCTCTGGTGGAGAGACATTGGCCGTGCCGTCGATCGCAACTACAAGCCGGGCTTTATGAACGTCATCAACCCGCTTGAGGTAAGCGTCGTCGCTGACTCGCCAGTGGGTGGTGTTCGATCGACCAGATGCCAGTGGGCGTTCGGTCGATCAGATGACATTCCTCTGCCCGCCACGGAACGGACAGCCCCAGTGTCGTTTTACATGGCTAATCGCGCTGTCGTTCTCAGGTCGGTCTTTCCCAGGGCGAAGTCCTCAGCAAGGCCGAAGATATTGCTGCGGTCATCAACAAGCTTGGCTTGATCAGCAACATCCTGGACCTCAAGTCCGAGGAGCCCAAGTGGCCCCAGGACATTCCCAACTTCCCTGCCGCCATCATCGAGCGCTACAACCTCGAGCACTGAGCGGGGGACCAACTGCCATAATAATCCTAGTCTATTCGTGACTGGGGGTTCTATTTCTTCTGTCTATATGTCTCATTCTGTCGTGTCTCGTTTGCGCGAGTCTGTCGCCGAAAGTGTCGCCTGAGCGACGACTGTCCGCCAACGCAGTCTCAGCGGCCCCACCATGTCGTATCTCCCCAATACGGTGCTCGTAAAATGAAGTGAAACACCCATCCTGCCTTTATCGCTATTTTGGGGGTGGGTGGGAATGCACACTCGATTTCCGGAGATGCATGGAGTGGGTGGGCACGACAGGGACCAGCGAGCCGCTGCAGATGCAGTCACTGCAGGTCAGAGGAAAACATCTCTCAAATGAGGGAGGAAGAAACCAGGGCAAAGAGCAATATTGCTTCAGGACTTCGGCGAGCGGATTTCATGGAATTTGGGTGTCGTCTGCTGATTCCCACAACCCACAACTCACAACCCATGCAAGTCATCCGTGTGTGAAGGTGTCCCGTCTCAGAATAAGCTCGCTGCAAAGCATGGCTATCTCGGCTTGACCCACATCGAGAAGCGCTGTGATCCGCCTTTTTGCTCCCAGCAGCACCCCAGTTCAATCGCGCCGGCCGTGCGATCCCATCTTGGCGCGCCGCCCGCCGTTCCGGCAGCAACCAGCGAGAGCGGCCGCGATGGAGACGACACAGCGACGGGCAGGAGCAGCGACAATGACATGCGCGAGACAATTGCTTTCCTCATTCCACTCTCCAATCGTCGTCTCGATCTGCTGACGGCACGCGCTGAGCGCTGCATTGTTCACTTCGACGCTCGATCCACCGATTGTTGCGGTCGGCTGTCTCGCCATCGGCGCTGGAACGGAACCGCTCCCTATCAGCGCGGATTGCAAAAGCGCTTTATCCCGCCCACTATCGCCCGGCACCGTCTTCGTCCGCCTTTCTGCTTCCGTCCGTGCGCTGCATACGCCTCTCCATTTCCCTCTGTTCTCTGCTGCCTTTTGCCCGTATCCATCGTCTCTCTGCTCGTTCGGCTCGCCCGTCTCCAGAGACGCGATACCCCTCCCTCTGCACCGAGTTCAGCAGCAGTAGTGATTCCGAGCCCTCCATCCTCCGGGCCACCCCACGGACACGCCTCTCCTCCTTTAATTGCACACCGCAATGGCATCCAGTGCCCTCGAGCGGGTCCGGCCGATCGCCGACTCGTCGATGATGGCGTCCTGGTCCGAGAAAAAGTGGGTGTGGGTTGCCGACAAGGCCGAAGGTTACATCGCCGGCTCCATCGTCAGCGTCGAAGGCGAAAATGCCACCCTTGACCTCACCAACGGAACGGTATGCTTTCCCACCCGCGTCATCTTGTCCCGTCGCTCCTTGATCATGCAGTTATCCGCACGCACGGATCCTTCTCTCTCCAGTGCGCCTGCCTTTCATGAGTGTGGTTTTCCGACAGTAGAATCCGGGATCAGCAATATCTATTCAGCAGCAGGCACTGTCTATCCAAGCAACTTACCCTCCTCATTTTACACTCCCACTCCCACTCCCACCGTCTGTCTCATCCGCACTCTCAGAAACGCACCGTCAACATCAACGAGACCGAGAAGATGAACCCTCCCAAGTTCGACCGCGTCGAAGACATGGCTGATCTGACCTATCTCAACGAGGCTTCTGTGGTTCACAACCTCCGCCTCAGATACTCGACCAATCTGATCTATGTAAATATCCACGCATTCTGGATCATTCTTGTCCCCCGCGTACTGGCCTTGTCCCTGTCCCGCAGTTATCCTCGCACCACTACCGGGGTCATTGCTGCTCCGAACGAGCCCACATCCATCTGATATCTACCAAATGCTGTACTCACCCGCCTTCGCTCTATCTCACTCCCACGCCACTGCTTCACTTGCCGGCCATGAACGCCAACGCTGTGCGGCTGGCTCATCCCTTGACACTACCAGACCTACTCTGGCCTCTTCTTGGTGGCAGTCAATCCGTACAAGAAGCTCCCCATCTACACCGATGACGTCGTGCGGGCCTACAAGGGCAAGAAGCGCAGCGAGATGCCTCCGCACATCTTTGCCACGGCCGACATGGCTTACACCGACATGCTCGAGGACCGCGAAAACCAGTCCATCTTGATCACGTACGTACTCTGGCTTTGGCGACGGAGATTGGTGCCTGCTCCGCTCTAACGATCTTGTATGCATGGCTTCACGAATTATGCGCGCTTCAATCGCCTTGGTGTGCAGTGGTGAGTCCGGTGCCGGAAAGACCGAGAACACCAAGAAGGTCATCCAGTACCTCGCTTCGATCGCGTGCTCGGCCCACGGCAGCGGCAGTAGCGGCAAGGCCCTCGGTACCCTGGAGCAACAGATCCTGCAAGCCAATCCGATCCTGGAGGCTTTTGGCAATGCTCAGACCATCCGCAACAACAACTCGTCCAGATTCGTATGTAGATGATGTGCCTTTGTCAGTGACTCTGTGGGGCTCGGCTCTTGTGCGTGACGCAATTCGAATGACTTAATCTCCGAGAGACATACCAGCGGATTGCCAAGAGGTTTCTGAATCTGTCTCTGACCCGCCCCTGTGTCTGGTCTGCGATCAGGGCAAGTTTATCCGGATCGAGTTCAACTCCTCTGGCCAGATTGCTGGAGCAAACATCCAGCGATATCTGCTCGAGAAGTCCCGCGTGACCCACCAAACCTCCAAAGAGAGGAATTATCACATCTTTTACCAACTTCTCAAGGGCGCCACTCCCGATATTCGAGGTGTGATATTGTTGCGCCGGAGTGTTGACCAGATCCTTAACTGAGCTAGCCATCCATGCTGCCTTCAGGGCGCTTGGCGATGCCGTCGCTGCTCCGTCGTGCCTCGCTCGGTTACATCTGTTGACCGCCATCGCTTTCGTTGCTCAACAGAGAAACTGCTGCTGGACGGAGGCGCAAACGACTATGCCTTCACTAAAGAGTCCAACAAGACCATCGACGGCGTTGACGACGTTGCCGAGTTCAAGCTCCTGAGAGTAAGTCGCTGCTGCAACATTGTGGTCATCCCGCCACATGACACCGGCTCCGCCATTCGAACATCGATGCGATTGCCTTTGAGGGTCTGTTTTGCAGACGCCATACCTTTGTGAAGCTTACGGTCCGCATCAATCAACTGTCCAGGACGCTATGAACATCATGAACCTTAGCTCCGAGGAGCACATGGACTACTTCCGAGTGATTGCGTCCGTTCTCCATCTCGGCAACATCCAAGTCGCCCCCGACCGCGAGGACCAGGCCAAGCTCGTCGAGTCCTCCCAGACGGTGGTCGAGAAGATCTGCCATGTCCTCGGCATCTCCGTGGCCGAGTTTACAAAGGGTTTGCTGAAGCCCAAGGTCAAGGCCGGGCGCGAATGGGTTGTGCAGTCGCGCAACTGTGACCAGGTCATGTACTCGATCGAGGCCCTGGCCCGCGCCATCTACGAGCGCATGTTCGCCGATCTCGTCGATCGCATCAACCGCTCAATCGAGACGAGTGCATCCAAGACAGCCTTCATTGGGGTGCTCGACATTGCTGGCTTTGAGATATTTGAGGTATGAAGGCTGTGCTGATGCTGATGCTGATGCTGATGCTGATGCTGATGCTGATGCTGATGCTGATGCTGATGCTGATGCTGATGCTGATGCTGATGCTGATGCTGATGCTGATGCTGATGCTGATGCTGATGCTGATGCTGATGCTGATGCTGATCTCGCCTCCATACACAACTGTTGATGGATAGAATCGCACCTGTTGCGTGTGTCTCACATCGTTCCATCTGCACCAACTCGCCTCTTCCTCCAGTTGAACAGCTTTGAGCAGCTGTGCATCAACTACACCAACGAGAAGCTCCAGCAGTTCTTCAACCACCACATGTTCATTCTTGAGCAGGAGGAGTATAAGCGAGAAAACATCGAGTGGAAGTTTATTGATTTCGGGCTCGATCTCCAGCCCACCATCGACCTGATTGAAAAGACATCCGTGAGTAGCTGTACAACGAGCTGGACGCAATGTGCTGGCTGAACAGCATTGTCGTATTCACATCGCCACTCTGAATATTCGCTGCATCGAATGTAGCCCATTGGAATTCTGTCTTGCCTGGATGAGGAGTGCGTTATGCCCAAGGCCACCGACAAGACCTTCATCGAGAAGCTCCACGGTCTTTGGAAGGGCAAGTCTTCCAAATACGAGGTGCCGAGATTCAACTCGGCCTTCATTCTGCAGCACTATGCGGGCAAGGTTGAGTACACCGTCACGGGCTGGCTGGACAAGAACAAGGATCCCCTCAACGAGAACATCACCAAGCTCTTGTCGACGTCGAGCGAAAAGTACATTGCCTCGCTGTTCTCGGACTATTCTGGCGACGCCGAGGAGGCCAACCCCAAGGCTCGCGGCGTAACCAAGAAGGGTGCCTTCCGCACCGTGGCCCAGAAGCACAAGGAGCAGCTCGCATCGCTGATGAGCCAGCTCTACTCGACTGAGCCTCATTTTGTGCGCTGCATCATCCCGAACGAGGAGAAAAAGGCTGGAAAGCTCGACGTCAACCTCGTCCTTGAGCAGTTGCGATGCAACGGTGTCCTGGAAGGCATTCGCATCTGTCGTGCTGGCTTCCCAAATCGTCTGGTCTTTGCCGACTTCCGCCAGCGCTACGAGATTCTCACGCCTGGATTGATTCCCAAGGGAACCTTCATGGACGGTCGCCAGGCGGCACAGATCTTGCTTGATGCCCAGAACCTGGACAAAAACCAGTACCGCATTGGAACCACCAAGATCTTTTTCCGGGCAGGCGTGGTGAGTGCTGGCACACGGGATGTCATCGTGGGAGGTGTCGGGCTGGAGAGGGGAGCACGCATCTGCGCAATGAGCAGCGTCGTCCGCCACCGTCAAAGTGGCCAAGACTTCTCTGCCGTGGCATATCTGATTTGGCCAGTGGATTGTTGATGATATCATGCTGATACTCTCCTGACGGATGCGACTCTGACCGCCTGCCACTTTGCACATGGCGCCACCCTTTAGCTGGCCCAAATGGAAGAGCTCCGGGACATCAAGTTGTCCAAGATCGTCGCCAAGATCCAAGCCATCATGAGAGGCTACTTGTGCAGGCGATACTACAAGAAGCGACTGGACCAGCTGCGCGCCATCCGCATCATCCAGCGCAACGCTCGCATCTATGTGACTCTGCGCGAGTGGTCGTGGTGGAAGCTCTATACCAAGGTCAAGCCTCTCCTCAACGTCTCGCGAGCCGATGAAGAGCTTCGAAAGAAGGAGGAAGCCGCTCGCGAATGGGAGGAACGAGCCAAGAAAGAGCAGGACGAGCGGGCCAAGATCGAAGCCGAACGCGCCCGCCTCGAGGCCGAGATGAAGCGCATCGAGGATTTGCTGGTGCAAGAAAAGAACGCCGCCGGTGACCAGGCCGAGATCCTGGCCCGGACCCAGAAGCGAGAAATCGATCTGACCGAGGAGCTCAAGGACGCCAACGCTGAGCTCGACAAGAAGGAAGCCCTGAACGACGAGCTCTCCAAGACCAAGAAGAAGCTCGAAGGCGAGCTCCGCGAGCTCAAGGACGCTCTCGGAGAAGAAAAGTCTACGCTCGAGCGCTTGGAAAAGGACAAGCTCCAAAAGGAACAGCGCATCAAGGAGCTCGAGGCCGACTTTCAGAACGAGAATGCCACGACCAAGAAGCTCGAGGGCGACAAGCGCTCGCTGGAAGCTCAAATCTCCGACATCCTCAAGCAGCTCGAGGACTCTGGGGCCAGCTCTGCAGAGCTGCTCAAAGCCAAGGCCAAGATGCAAGCCAACATCACCGAGCTTGAGCAACGTCTGGAGCAGGAGGCCGAGGAGAAGGCCAAGCTTGAGCAGCGAAAGTCCAGCCTCGAAGCCGAACTCAAGACTGCCCGCGACAACATTGCCGAGCTGAGCCAGGCCAAGGCCGACCTGGACGCCACCATCAAGAAGAAGGACAATGAGCTCGCTTCCGTCAACGAACGTCTCAAGCAAGAAACCACCGAGAAGGATGGTATCGAGAAACAGCGCCGCGAGCTTCAGCTCAAGCTCAACAAGGCTGAGGAGGACCTTGAGACCGAGCGCGGCGAGAAGGACAAGCTTGCCAACCAGAAGAAGAAGCTCGAGAAGGAACTTGCCCAGCTTACGTCGCTTGTTGAAGAGAAGGGAAGCGAGGAGACCAAGCAGGGCGAGCTCCGAAGACTGCGTGAGAACGAGCTCAATGACCTCAAGATCCAGCTCGCCTCTGTCCAGAACGACCTGGAGGAGAACAAGAGACGATCAACTCAGGTCATCGACAAGTTCAAGGCCGACCTGGACGCCGCTCAGCAGGAGAAGGACGCCATTGCCAAGAACAAGGCCACGCTGGACAAACAGCTCAGTACCCTCAAAGAGGAGCTCGAGCAGACCGAGGAGGAGCGCAGCAAGCTCGAAAAGTCCAAGCGGCAGCTCGAGAGCGACATCCAGACCGCCAAGTCCAATGTCTCCGAGCAGGACAGGGCCATTGCCGAATACAAGGCCAAGGTCGAGGCCCTCGAGAAGCAGGTCGCCACGCTGTCCGCCCGCCTGGAGGAGAGCGAGGCCAACCTGGCCCGGGTCGAGCGTGACCGTGCCGCCAACCAGAAGCAGTCCGAATCGCTCAAGGACGATCTTGAGGAGGAGGTCAAGAAGAGGACCACGCTCGAGGGTCAGAAGAAGAAGCTTACCGTGGAGATGGCCGACCTCCAGGCCCGCCTGCAGGAAGAGGAGACAGCCAAGCTTGAACTGCAGCGCCGCTTGACTGCCAAGACGGCCGAGTTTGACTCGCTCAACGACCGCTTCAGCAAGGACTTCCAGGGTCGCATGGCCGAGCTCGAAGAGACTAAAAAGAAGACCGAGCGTGAGCTTGCCGAGCTGCTGCTCAAATACGAGGAGCTCGACCGTTCCTCGGCCAACAACGAGAAGACCAAGAGCAGGCTGGCCACCGAAATCGAGGATCTCCGGCTCGAGATCGACCGCGAGCATACCGCCACGAGAAACGCCGAGCGCCAGGCCAAGCAGATCGAGAGTCAACTTGCAGCCGTCAACATTTCGTTTGAGAACGAGCGCCGGCAGAGAGAGCTGGCTGAGGCAAGCGGCCGCAAGCTGCAGTCCCAGCTCGACTCGATGCAACTCGAGCTCGACGAGAAGAACAACAACCTGAGCTCGCTGCAGAGGTCCAAGAACGATCTCGAGCACGAACTCAAGTCCCTGATTGACGAGATTGGCGATGGTGGCAAGAACATTCACGAGCTCGAGAAGGCCAAGCGCCGTCTGGAAACCAAGATTGACGAGATGCAGCAGCGCCTTGACGAGGAAGAAGCCGCCCGCAAGAAGGTCGAAGAGGCCAAAGTGACCATCGAGAACCAGCTCAACGACTACCGCCGCAAGACCGAGGCCGACTTGGCTGCCAAAGACAGCCAGATGGAGGAGACGCGCCGCATGCTGCTCAAGGAAGTCAATTCTCTTGGCGAGCAGCTCGACGAGACCACGGCCCAGCGCAACGAATACCTCAAGGCCAAGAAGAAGCTCGAGGAGCAGATCGAGGGCCTCTCGACCAAGGCCGAGTCTTCCGCCAAGGGCCAGTCTGATCTTGAGAAAGCCAAGAAGAAGGCCGAGAGCAGCCTCCGCGAAGTCCAGAGCAAGCTGGATGAAGAAGAGCGCGCCCGCAAGAGTTTTGAGGAGCTTGCTCAGCGGCACGAAAAGAAGGCCAACGCTCTCCAGAACGAGATTGATAGACTCGAGTCCTCCTTTGAGCTTTCTGAGCGAGCCAAAAAGTCGCTCGAGAAGAAGGTCGAGGAGCTTCGGAACGAGCTCGAGGGCGGAGACGACTCTAAGGCATCGCTTCTCGAAGCCAAGAAGCGGCTGGAGAAGGAGCTGCAGCAAATGAAGCTCAAGGTTGACGAGCAGGAGGATGCCTTGACCGCGCTAGAGTCTGCCAAGCTGACCAACACCACCGAACTGGAGCAGCTGAGAAACAAGGTGCGCGACGAGAATGACGAGCGCATCGAGAAGCTCGAAGAGTCCCGACGTGCCCTCATGGCAGCCCAGCGCATCTCGGCGCAAGAGATCGAGGACAAGAACAAGGACATTGCCAATCTCGAGAAGCAAAAGAAGCTCATCCAGACCGAGCTCGACGAGATCAAGGCCGCAATGGAGGCCGAAATCGCGTCCAAGAACGAAGAGGCCGCCGCCCGAAGAAAGCTTGCTGCTGAACTCAAGGACATCCAGACCAAGCTCGACAGCGAAACGGCCAAGACCAACGACCTCAACGAGGTGCTTTCAGTCTACCGAACCAAGGCTGACCAAGCCATGGTCAAGCTCGAGTCTGCCGAGATTGCCCGCATTCGGTCCGAGAAGGCCGAGACCGCCCTCAAGATCCAGGCCAAAGAGCTCGAGGACTCGCTCAGCGATGCCAAGAACGCAAAGAAGATGTCCGAGGAAAGGATCAAGGCGCTTGAAATGAAGGTGACGGAGCTGGAAGAGAAGCTTGAGGAGGAGGCTCTGGAGCTCGGCGACTTGTCCACGATGAAGCGGAAGCTGCAGGAGGAGCTCGAGTCGCTGCACGAGCGCCACAAGAAAGACGTCGAGGAGCGCGAGACCCTCGTGGAGACAACTCGCAAAAAGTACCAGAAGGAGGTCAAGCAGCTCATGA